>NW_006399752.1:10659226-10672700 GCF_000299155.1 Elephantulus edwardii
CTGCTGTTAGGGACCTCTCCAAAGTACTGAAGAGCAATGGTGTCTGTCTGGAGACTAAGGTGCATCTGATAAAGGCTATGGTCTTTGCAATCACTTGTGCATCAGAGAGTTGGACAGTGACTAGGGAGGATAGAAGTATAATTGATGCCTTTGAGGTGTGGTGCTGGAGAAGAGTATTGAATGTACCCTGGACTGTCAAGAAAACAAACAGATTCATCCTAGAGAGGGTTAAACCAGCCTGCTCCTTGGAGGCAAGGATTCTGGGGCTTTGTCTGACATACTTTGGATATGTTGTAAGGAGGCTCAGGTCTTTGGAGAGGGACATCATAATTGGGAGGGTGGAGGGATGGCGCAAGAGGGGAAGACCCTCTATGAGGTGGATTGATTCAGTGACTGGGGTAATCGGAATGGGTGTGTCAGAGGCAGTGCAACTGGCACAGGATAGAGCAGGGTGTAGGGCTATTGCACATAGGGTCATTATGAGTCACAGGTGACTCAACGGCACATAATAAAAACAAAAACATATGGCCTCCACAAGAAAAAGGCTTATAATCCAGTAACAAAATGGACAGTTGACATGGACTTTTCACAGAGGAGGACATTCAAAAGGCTAACAGACACATGAAGAAATACTCCAAATCCCTGGCAGTTACTTATTTGTATTAGAGTGATGCAAATCACAACAATGAGATACCATCTTAATTCAGTAGCAGTAGTAAAGTTTAACAGCACAGCAAGTAATAAATGTTTAGAGGGATATGGAAAGATTGAATTCTTATGCACTGCTTGTGAGTTTGTAAAATGGTGCTACTATCATGCAAGGCAGTTTGGTGTTTCCTCAAAAATCTGAACCTAGAAATCCAATATGATGTAGCTATTACATTGCTGGGAATATACATGATATTTCTAGAAGTCTGATCATAAATGAGACATGATGAAAATATATACACGTCTGTTGATAGCAGCATTATTCACAACTGAGAATATCACAACTGAGACACAATGGAACTATGCACACTTATGTTCTGAGTAGCATTATTCATAATAGCAAGAAAAAGGTAACACTTTAAATGCCTATTAACAAATAAATGTATTAAGATATTATGGTATATTCTTATACTGGAATACTATGTCGTACAAAGAAATGGTGAGTTAGTAGAATATTGTATAACATGGGAGAGTCTTGAGACCTTTTGCTGATTTAACTAAGACTCAAAAGGACAAATACTCCATATGATCATTATTGCAAAATTAGAAGGATAAGTTAGTTAGTAAGACGTTTATAAATGCCCAAAAGGGAAAAGAGGGAAAGAGGTGGAAAGTAGGGAAGGGTGGAAATCAGTATGACAGTAGAGTTTGATGGGTTGTGTGGGGGTGAAGGAAAAGGAAAGATTCAACAGGGACTTGAAAAGATTAGGTAAAATAAGCATAGATCAACCGTAATTAATTTTATAAAATACAATGTATGTGAATTATTGCATAAAATAATGTAAATGAAAAATCATATAAAACACAATATACATGCATGAAACAAAATGGATGTAAATTAATTTTGTGCAAAACCATAAAAAAATAAAAAGATAATGGATTGGATCAATTGCACATTAGTCTATAAACTGATATATTGACATTATTGCTGCTTGGAAATTTGGACAGAACCTTGGCAGCAGATTTTCCCAATGTGATTACATCTTTTAATTTCTTAACTGTTGATGCCAAGGGTGTTGATTATAGATCCAAGTAAAACAAAATTGTTAGCAATTTCAATTATTTATTCTTCTATTATGGAATGGGATGTGGGATTACCAAGTGTATGAGAAAGGGCACAAGGAGGGCTAATGTTACTGGAAAAATCACAACTATTATGATAGGATTGTACAAAAGATTATTGTAATTATGAGTTGACACACTTTTATGATAAATATATTTATTATGTTGTCCAAAAAATAAAAGTCTTATGGCTGTTTATGTACAAACAAAAAGCTCATAGGATTTTGTGTTTAGGTTTGGGAGATAAGGATCATTGTTTCAGATTTTTTCAGTAATTGATATATTTATGTGTTGCACAACATTGTTGTACCTTATTGTTTGTTGTACAGTGTCTGGGTCTTAAAAACTTGTAATAATGAAAGCCATTCCTGTGGTATTGACATTTATAAAAATTTAAGCACAAAATTATATTTAATCTAAAATTTTTATGATGATCATCAAATATATGTATCACACACATCTGAATTGAGTTCATTTATTTGATCTTATATCTGTCTGTGTTTATGCCTCAAACCCTAAACATTAGAGTTCCTTTTCCGGCCACCTAAAAGCAGCAATTCTCCCTTGGATGCATGCGTCTCACATCAATGACCATAACAGCTGCTCTCTGCTGCTTTCTAGTATGATCACTGCTGAGTTATTGTCACTAGTTCTGTGTGTCCAATTAACAGCACAGCAAGCATTGCCAATGTTCATACTGAAGCAGCCACCTGGAAAATAATTATTTTATTTATAATAAAATAAAATTCAGAATCCACTTGCTTTAAATACGTCAATATTATCTTTGGAAAATTGACTCAGTAATATTTTGGACTGTATAAAAATTAATATGTCATTTGGGGTTTTGGTCTCCTAGTAAATATAAATTAATCTATGCTCTGGAAAATATTAACTTCCTTAAGTAATTTGATAAATCATTAAAGTACAATCAGATCCACAAAATCTGCTAATATTTCTATTATTTCTTTACTTAAGAATATGTCCACCCCTTGAATCCTATATTACTGTCATATTATTTTGATCTATGTTACTAATTCATTTTGTCAAAATTTTTAGTTGCAAGTGAGAAATAGTATTAAATATAATTTTCAATGACATTTTTTGAAGTTATTTAGTAAACTTTTACTGATTTGTGCCTGTTGTCATTGTTATTGTTGTTGGATGCCATTGAGTCAAGTATGATTCATAGTGACTCTACGAAAAAAAGATCTGAACCTAGTCCTGCCCTCAAACTTCCTGACACACAATATATCCCATCGCAGCAGTCATCTTGTCAGTTCACCTGGCTGATGGTCTTCTTCTTCTTTGCTGACACTCCACCCTTCCCAATAATATGTCCCTCTCCAAGGAATAGCACCTCCTAGCAACATGTCCAATGTATGTAAGGAGAAGCCTCATCATTCTTGCCTCCAAAGAGAACTCCAGCTGCACCCTTTCCAAGATATATCTATTAGTTTTAGCTGTTCTTGAGATGTCCAATGTTCTCCAACATCACAGGTCAAAGGCATGAACTATTTTTCTGTCATCCTTATTCATTGTCCAGGTCTCGGACGCATAACTAGTAATCGGAAAGGCCATTGCCTGAATCAAATTCATCTTAGTACTCAAACTGATATCGCTACTCCTCAATAATTTGGAAATGTCCCTGACTTCAGATTTTCTCATTGTAAAGCATCTCCTTATTTCCTGACTGCTCATACCAAGGGTGTTAATTGTGAATCCAAGCAAGATGAAGCTGTTGATGGTTTCATTATTCTCTCCATCCATCATAACACTGCCTATTGGCCCAGTGGTTAGAATCTTTGTTTTCTTCATACTGAGACACAATAAATATTGAAGGCTGCTTTTCTTGATCTTCTGGAACAAGTGCTTCGAATCCTCCTCACTTTTTGCAAGTAAGATTGTGTTATTTGTATAATGCAGGTTATTTTTTTTTTTTTAATGCAGGTTATTGATAAGTCTCCCTCCAATCTTGATGCCACAGTCCTCTTCATAGCATCCAGCTTTTCGGATAATTTGATCAGCATATAGACTGAACATATATGGAAACAGAATCCATCTTTGACACACTGCTTTCCCTATTTCAAACCATGTAGTGCTCCCGTGCTCCATTCACACAATAGCCTCTTGGTCCAGGTGTAGGTTCCTCATGAGCACCGTCAAGTGCTCTGGGATTCCTATTCTTCTCAATGTCAGCCACAACTTGTCATGAGCCACACAGTCAAATGCCTTTGCATAGTCAATAAAGCACAAATAGACATTCTTCTGGTATTACTTACTTTCTTCCAGGATACACCTGACATCAGCAATGATATCCCTGGTGCCATGGCCTCAATTAAATCCAGCTGGAACTTCTGCAATTCCCTATCTATCTGTTCCAGCCATTTTTCAATGATCTTCAGCAGTATTTTGCTTGCATGTGCTATCAATGATATTGTTTGATAATTTCCACATTCAGTTGGATCACCCTTCTCTGGAATAGGAACAAATATGGACCTCTTCTAGTCCATTGGCCACACAGCTGTCCTCCAAATTTCCTGACATAAACTGGTGAGTGCATCCAAGGATATATCTGTTAATTGAAACAAGTCAATTGATATCTTATCAATTTCTGGGTCCTTATTTTTGGCCAGTGCCTTCAATACAGCTTCCTCTTCCTGAGCCTTTAGTATGGTGAAGTTGGATTTATGTCTATTCCTATAGAAATAGTATATCAGTTCCTGTCACTGTTCTTATTCTATTTAACTCTTGGATATAAATCTTGTAAAGTGAAGAACATCCTCATCAACAATTTTGTTCACTGACATTTAGGAAATAGTAGGTAATGCTCAATAGAATGCATAAATATTCAAATTCAGGAAGAAACTTAACTTTAAGCAGGTTTAAATATAAATAAATAGATCTACTCTTATTATGGTTCATTCTAGTAGTGGTTATTGTTAATGTTCCATCGAGTTGAGTATGACCTGTACAATATCAACTGTCCTATCCTATGCCATCCTCATAATTTCTGACACACTCAAGCCCAGTACTGCAGTGTGTTAACCCACCTGGCCAAAGGCTATTCTCTCTTTTATTGACCCTCCACCTTCCTAAGAATAATGTCCATCTCCAAGAAATAACTTCTAGCAACATGTCTAAAGTATGTGAGTAACATGCCTAAAGTAAGTATGCTTCATCATCTTTACATCCAAGAAGCACTCTTGTTGCACTTTCTTGAAGATCTGTTTTTTCTTTCGACAGTCCATGGTATATTCAGCTCTCTTCTCCAACACCATAGTTTAAAGGCATCACGTCTATGCGTGCATGCATGCTATAGCAAAGTCTTTAATTATGGAATGCTTCACATGGGGCAGTTTTACAGTAAATCACTTCAGTTTCCTCTTCATTAATAGCACATAATGAGCTTTTTTTTTTGGGGGGGGGAGACATGTTGCAAGGAGGGAACCAGTCTTTGGAGAGGGGTATCATGCTTGGGAGGGTGGAGGGACAGCGCAGGAGGGAAAGACCCTCTATGAGGTGGATTGATTCAGTGACTGGGGTAATGGGGGTAGGTGTGTCAGATACAATAAGATTGTCACAGGATAGAGCAGGGTTGAGGGCTGTTGTACCTAGAGTTGTATCAGTCATAGGTGACTCGATGGCAAATAACAACAATTACAACAACAACAACTCTTACTGTGACCTATGGTGGTGATGGTTGTTGTTAGGTGTTGTTAAATCAAGCACGACTTATAGTGATACTATGAACAACAGATCTGAACTCATTCCTAGCCTGTGCCCTCCTAACAATCTCTGACATACTTGAGTTTTATTGTCACAATCACTGTATTAACCCATCTAGTTGATGATCTTGCTCTGTTTTGATAACCCTTCATCTTTTTAAGCATAATGTCTCTACCAAGGAACAGTCTCTTCTACTAATATGTCCAAAGTATGTGAGATGAAGTTTTATCATCTTTGGCTTCAAGGAGCACTCTGGCTACATATAATCCATGATGTCCTTATTTTTGTCAGTCCATGGGATATCCAGTATTGTTCTCCAACACCACAGCTCAAAGTTACCAATTTTTCTTCTGTCATCTTTAGTCATTGTTCAGCTCTCAGATGGATTGCAAGTGATTTACAAGACATTAGCCTGCATCAGGCATAACTTAGTCCTCAAAGTGACATCCTTGCTCTTCAATAATTTGGAGATGTACTTGAATATAGACTTTCCTAATGCAATACATCTCCTGATCTCCTGACTACTAGTACCGTGTGTATTGATTGTGAATCCATGTAAGATGAAGTTGTTGACAGTTTCAATCTTTTCTCTGTCTACCATGATGCTGATTCATTGTTAAGAAATTTTTTGTTCTTGATATTGAGATGCAACTCTTATATTTGAAATTCTGCAACAAATAATTTAAGTCTTCCTCAATTTCAGCAAGAAAAGATGTGTCATATGCATAATACAGTCTGCTAACCAATCTTCTTCTGATACTCATACCACATTCTTCCTCATAGAGAGCAGTTTCTTGAATAATTTTCTCAGCATAAAGATCGAATAGTTATATAGAGAGGATACAACCCTGATGTATGACTTTTTAATTTTAAGTCATGCAGTGTTCCCTTGTACAAGAGCCTCTTAGTCTAGGTTTAGGTTTCACATGAGCCCAATTAACTGTTCTGGGATTCACATTCTTCTCAGTGTAAGCCATAATTTGTTATGATGTACACAATTAAATTCCTTTGCAAAGTCAATAAAGCACAAATAGATATTCTTCTGATATATCTTTGCTTTCAGCCATGATTCATCTGACATCAGAAATGATGTCTCTGGTGCTATTACCTTTTCTAAATTTAGCTTGAACTTCTTGCAACTTGGTCTATATACTGTTCTAGCCATTTTTGAATGATCTTCAGCAGTATTTTTGCTTGAATATGATGTTTAAGATATTGTCCTATAATTTTTTTATAATTGTCCTACAATAACTTGTTGGTTCACCTTTCTTAAGAAAAGAAACAAATATGGAGTTTTCCCAGACATTAAGCCAGGCAGCTTTCCTCCAATTTCGCAGCTAGCCTGGCCTATGGTACTATACACAAAGTTAATATTTTACAATTAAATAGAGGGAAAATCCACATTCCTAACTTATAATAGCAAATAGAATGGATGATTACGACCATTACTAATAATTATTGTTGTTGTTGGTGATTGCCTTCGTGTCAAGCATGACTCTGTGAACAAAAGATCGAAAGCCCCTCTACCATTATCAACATTTATCAAAGTTCATAGTTTCCGGATGCAAGTTGTTTAGTAAGTGTATGCCACTCCTGCTTCCAAACCTGTCATACTATATTATTGTTGTTATGTGAAATTGAGTCACCTGAGACATACAGTGACTCTATATACAGCAGCTCTGAACCCTTCCCTGTCCTGAGCCAGTCTCACTAATTCTGACATTCCAATCCCTATTTCCCCAGTTACTGTAATCAATTCATCTGATCCGGAGTCTTCCTGCACTGTCTGTCACTCTTCCGAGTATGATGTCCTTCTCCAAGGACCAATCTTTCCTGGCCACGTGCACAAAGTAAGTGAGATAGAGCTTCAAAATACTAGCCTGCAAGGAGAGACTTGGTTTCATCCTCTCCAAGAAAGACATATTTGTTTTCTTGGCAGTCCATGGTATGTTCATGACTCTTCTCCAGCACCAAAACTTGAAAGCATTCATTCTTCTTCTCTCATCCTTAGTCATTGTCCAACTTTCTAAAGCATAACAAGTAATTGAGAAAACCATGGCCTGGATTAGGTGAACCTTTGTATCTAAACTGACATTGTTGCTCTTCAGCACTCTGGAGAGTTCCATGATAGCAGATTTTCCCAATGCAATTTTTTTTTAAATTTCCTGACTGCTTGTATTAAGAGTGTTGATTGTGGATCTGAGCAAGTTGTAATTGCTAACAAGCTCAATCTCTTCTCCATCTATATAATGTTGCCAATTGGCTCAGTGGTGACAATCTTTGTCTTCTTGATGTTGAGCTCAATCCAAATTGAAGACTACAGTCCTTGATCTTTTGCAGCAAGTGCTTCAGGTCTTCAGTTTCAGCAAGCAAGGTTGTGTCATCTTCATATCATAGGTTGTTAATGAGTCTCCCCCCAATCTTGATGCCACATTCCTCCTCATAAAGCCCTGCTTCCTGAATGATCTGTTCTGCATACAGATTGAAAAAGTACGGGGACAGGATGCATCCCTGATATACTCCTTTCTTGATTTTGAATTATGCAGTGTTTCTTTGCTGTGTTCTAAACACTTCTTCTTGGTCCAAGTATAGGTTTCATATAGGCACAATCAAGTGTTCTCAGATTCCCATTTTCCTCAAGGTTAGTCACAACTCTCTGCTCTCTGCCAAGATCCATCTGACATTTGCAATAATGTCCCTAGTTCCACGACCTCTTCTGAAGCCAGCTTGTGTATCTTGTAGTTTTCTTTCAATGTACTGTTCAAGTATTTTCTGGATAATCTTCAGCAGGATTTTACTAGTGTGTGATATGATGTGATACTGTTTGATAATTTCCACACTCTGTCAGGTCACCTTTTGTTG
This sequence comes from Elephantulus edwardii, assembly GCF_000299155.1. Taxonomy (NCBI): domain Eukaryota; kingdom Metazoa; phylum Chordata; class Mammalia; order Macroscelidea; family Macroscelididae; genus Elephantulus; species Elephantulus edwardii. Next base: position 10,667,585 of record NW_006399752.1, read on the forward strand.
GAATGGGAGTCAGTATAGCTCTCTTCTAGTATTGATAACAGCAACAGCAATAATAATAATAACTACTAGAATGAATGCTAAATAATTATTTTAAATCTAGAATGAAATTAAGATAAACAAGTGAATAGCAGGCATGTTTGCTTTCAGAGACCATCAGGGAGAGGGTTACTAAAGCTGTTGGTTACCTTCAAGATGTTTCTTATTCGTAACAACCTCATATATAATTTGTAGAACTATAACAAAATAATATAATGAAATGTGTAAAAACCTGGAGTTAGACAACAAAAAAAGAAAAATAAATTTAGTGTTTTCAAGCTGAAAGAATTGAAGATAAATTTAAGCTTTCAGTTACACAACACTGAAGGATTCCAGGGGCAAAATGTTACACCAAAAGAAGACTAAAGAAGCATATAGAATCACTGATCCAAAAGGAATTGGTAGGGGTTGGTCATTTGAGGAAGTAAAATATGATTAAAATCAGTGGGTTTCAGTGATTAAAAATCAGTGGAAGAAGTCCAAGTTACACTGAGATCTGCTGCAGGCTCAAGGTCCAGAAGGTATACAGATGGCCACTGTGTTATACTCCTGGTTTCCTGTGGAGATCTGCTGCAGACCCAAGAATCCACAGGCACAGGGCAGGTGACTCAGTTGTCTTTTTTGTTGCTGCCAGATATACAGCTCCAATGAATGCAGTGGCAAATATGAGGCCTTAGAAATTGACAGAACAGCAAGTGTGATATTTCAATAAATAGATGCATGCCTGTGTATGCTGCTCTGTGAAAGATAAGTAGGTCTTCAATGACACACTCAGTGACTATAACAATAATTCAAGTGTGCCAGAGATGATAAGATTGACACCAGTGAGGACAGGGTTCAGATCTGTTGTTCATAGGGCCATTCAGAATCATGTTTTATTTGATGACACATAATAAAAATTTCTCTGGATTGTTCCAATTTTAATAATGTATTGCTGAATCCAACTGACAGGAAGAGATGTATTTATTCTGAGTAAAGAAAAAAAAGGTGATCCAACAGAGTGTGGAAATTATCAAATATGTCACTAATATAACACACAAACAAAATACTGCTGAAGATTATTTAAAAATGAAATAGTACATCAACAGAGAACTACCAGAAATTCAAGCTAAGTTTAGAAGAAGCCATAGCAATAGGGACATCATAGCCAAGGTCAGATAGATCCCAGCTGAAGTACAGTGTCCACAGTGTCTATTTCTGTTAACTAGACTATGAAGAAACATTTGACTATGGATCACAACAAATTGTGGCTAACATTGAGAAAAATGGGAATCCCAGAACATCTGATTGTGCTCATGCAAAATCTATAGTAGGACCAGGAGACAGTCACTAGAACAGAGTAAGGGAACACTAAATGGTTCAAAATCAGGAAAGGAGTGTATCAGGGATACATCCTGTCTCCATACCTTACAATCTGTAAGCAGGACATATCATTTAGGAGGCTGGGCTTTATGAGGAGGAATGTAGCATCAGGATTGGAGGAAGACTCATCAACAGCTTGTAACATGCAGTTGACACAACCTGGTTGAAAAAATGAAGAGGCCCCGAAGCATATGCTGCAGAAGGTCAAAAAGTGTAATCTTCAATATGAAATTAAGTTCAACATCAAAAAAACAAAGGTTCTCAACACCAAGCCAAGTGTCAACACCATGATATATAGGGAAGAAATGAAGATTGTTAACAATTTCAGCTTCTCTGTTCCACAATCAACACTCTTGGCACCAGCAGTCAGGAAATTAAATGGCAAATTTAATAGCACGAAAAGTTTGCTGTCAGGGACCTCTGCAGAATGATGTCAATCTAGAGATTAAAATTCATCTCTTTCAGGTCATGGTCTTTGCAATTTTCCAGCTGGACGATAACTAAAATGACAAGAAGAATTAATGCCTTTGAGTTGTGGGATGGAGGAAAGTATTGAACATACTATAGACTGACAAGAAAACAGATATTTCCTGGAGAAGGTGAAACCAGGTTGCTTCTGGAGCAAGGAATGTTAAGCTGTGTCTCACATGCTTTAGGCATGTTTCCAGGAAGAGAAAGTCCTTGGAGAAGGACATTAGGCTTAAAAGAGTGGGTGGAGAAAACAACAGTCCTATCAAAAGCAATCTACAAGTTCAACACAATTCCGTTCCAGATACCAAATTCCGTTTTCAAAAAGATCAAAACAGAAATGTCAAGTTTGTTTGGAGAAGCAAGAGACCCCGAATAAACAAAACACTTCTGAGAAACAAAAATGAGGTGGGAGGCATAGCACTCCTTGATCTCAAAACCTACTACACAACAGAGGTAACCAAAACAACATGGTGTTGGAACAATGAGAGCCACATAGATCAATGGAACAAAATTGAGAATACAGAAATAGACCTAGCTATCTATGGGCAACTGATACTCAAAAAGGAAATAAAACCTATCAAATGGGGAAATGATAACCTCTTCAACAAATGGTGTTGGCAAAATAGAACTAAAGCTTGCGGAAAGCTGAAACAGGATCCACATCTCACACCATACACAAAAATCAACTCAAGGTGGAACAAAAGCCTGGAAGTAAAGCCCCAAACCATAAAGTTCATAAGAGACAAACTGGGATCAAGCTTAGAAGGCCTATTGTATGGTATAATGAGACTGCCAAATACAGCCATAAATACACAATCTGAAGAGGATAAAATTGATGAATGGAAACTTCTAAAGATCAAATCCCTGTGTACATCAAAAACTTTTTCAAGAGGGTGAAAAGGAAACTTACTGATTGAGAACAAACATTTACCAATACCATCTCAGACAAGGGTCTCATAACAAAACTTTACAGAATTCTTGTGGGCCTTCACAAGAAAAAGACTGATAACCCAATTACAAAATGGGCAAACGACTGGGAAAGAATTTTCACAGAGGAAGACATTTGAACGCAAACAGACATATGGAGTAATGCTCAAAATCACTGGCAACAAGAGAGATACAAAGCAAAATCACAATTAGATACCTTTCATTCCAGTAACAGAGGGAAAATTTAATAGGACAGCAAATAATAAAAAGTGGAGAGGATGTGGCAAGATAGGAATTCTTATACATTGTTGGTGGGATTGTAAAATGGTACAACAATTCTGGAAGGCAGTTTGGTGCTTCCTCAAAAAGCTTAGCATGGAAATTCCATATGACCCAGCTATTTCACTACTTGGAATATACCCGGAGAAAATGAGAACTGAGGCACAAACATATTTGTACACCAATGTTCATAGTAGCATTATTCATCATCACAAGAACATGGAAACAGCCCAGATGCCCATTGAATAGATTGAGAAATAATGGTACATTCACACAATGGAATACTATGCAGAATGCAGGAACAATGATTTTGTAAATTCTTACCTAGCTTGGGAGAGACTGGAGAGCATTATGCTGAGTGAATTGACTCAGTCCCACAAGGACAAATATTGTATAAAAACATTATTGTAGAATAAGTATGTGGATCTAAGGATTGGGGGAAGGTGGAAGCAGAGGAGTGAGGATCTGTGGGGTGAGAGGTGGAGGTGGTTTAATTATGGAGTTTATAATTTAATAGAGGGGGATAGAAATGGAAAGAACCTGATCTGAAAAATAGTGTATTCAAATTTTGTAAATAAACTAGTATAATTATAAACAGAAAGATAAAAACTGGGGGGATGGCATTAAGAGAAGACACTGCAGATGGATTGATACAGTAACTAGGGTAATGAAGGTGGGTGTGTAGGTGACAGTGAGAGTGACTCAGATAGGACAGGGTTCAGAGCTATTGTGCATGGGGTCACTGTGAGTCACAGGTGAGTAACAACAACATTTCTATGTCAGGAAATTAAAAAGGCAGCTACTTGACTAACCAACGGGAAGAAATTCATATTTGTTCTGTTTTTAAGTAATGTGTTGTTATCAATGACCAATTTTATTAATATCACATGTAAATAAAATCTTTTTGAAGATTATTATTTTAAAAAGTAAACAAAACAGCTAGACTGTTATATTGACAGGGAATTTTCCAAAACTGAAGCTGAATTCAGAAGAGTCTATGGAAACAGGATATAATTCATGTTGTCATACACATCTTTCATGAAAGCAGAGAATACCAGAACTATATTCACAAGTGTTTTATTGACTACATAAAGGTATTGATAGTATGGGTCATAATAAATGGTAGTTAGCATTAAGAAGAATGGAAATGCCAGAACACTTAATTTTGATCATACAAAACACTAGTATAATACAGCTTTTAAATTTTTAGAAATGTGCTTTAGGTGTGGAATATCATCCTTTATCCATATTCATTTAATCTTATACTGAGTAAGTAACTCTATATGAAGAATAATGTGGCATCACGATTATTCCAAGGACACATCCTTGCCTGCAGAAAGTGGAGTGTAAGTAGCTATTGAAGAAGATAAAAAACTTCATGCAGTCTTCAGTATGGATTGCGTTTCAATACTGGTAAAATCTAGATTTTCACAAATGAATCAATGTGTAACACAAGAGTAGGTGAAAAACAAACTGAAGTTGCCAATGATTCAATTTTTCTTGGATCAATTCTCATTGTAACAGCGTTCAAGAAATCAAGACATATTTCAATGGATAAATCTGTTTTTAACGATCTTTTAAATGTGCTTAAGAACAAGGATGTTAGTTTAAAAACGAAGACCTCTCTAATAAATTCACAGTATTTCTTTTATAGGTTGCTGTGACACTGAACACTGTGACACTGATGTGTCAAATGTGATAATGGTTACCCATGGTGGACAGTGTTTGGTGGAGCTCCCTGATTAAACAAGCTTGGAAGCAAGAGTGGCATCCACTTCCAAAATAGCTTGCCTCTGGAAACTCTATGATATTGGAGGAATGATGAAAGTTATACAAGTGTTCAGGTATTTTGTTCTTAGGGTCGCTAGGAATCATCTATGACTTGATGGCACTTAACAACACAAAAATTTAAAATTTATTTTTCTTGTAAATGTGAAAGTTACACAATGAATATAGATGACCTAAGAAGAAATTTTGGATTGTGATGTTGGAGAAGGGTATTGAATTTCTGATAGATTTCCAGAACAAAGAAGTATATCTT
>NW_006399752.1:10675614-10688580 GCF_000299155.1 Elephantulus edwardii
GTTGCTCTTCAGTTCTCTTCAGAGGTCCCTCACAGCTGACTTTCCTAATGCAATTTGTCTCTTGATTTCCTGGCTGCTAGTTGACTGTGGAGCCGAGTAAACTAAAACTGTTAACTATCTCAATCTCTTCTATCTATTAAAAAAATATATGTATATAATATTACCTGAAATGCTTTCTTGCTCTTCTTATGTAGTAAGTTCTCAATCTAATTAAATCAATGGAAGATTTAATTAATGTCGAGGAATCAATCTACTTGACCTTTTTTTTTTTTTTTGAGTATCAATTTCTGATCTTCTTTACAGGCTCTCAACTCCTTGACTGATTGAAAACCAGACAGATATATTGCCTTCGAGTTGACCCCTACTCATGTGACCACACAGAACAGAATAGGACTACTTCATAGGGTTTCCACTGCTGTATATCTTACAGAAGCTAAGCTCCAGGTTTACAGTTTAAGACTTGCCATCAGCTTAAAATCTGTTTGTAATGCTTTCCTGACCTTTTATGCTTTTAAGTAAATCATTCAGTATTTAACATCATATTCTGGACTTGTATTCAGGAGTGCTGCTGGTGTCAATAACATAGTGCATAACTATATCATTCTGCTAACCAAAAGATAGGGATTCAAATTTACCAATCTTTCTAAAGGAGAATCGTGTAACTATTTACAGTTTCAGAAACATGACAGAGGGTTGTCCTGGGTCAGAACTTACCCAACAGTAGTTCTGAGAGTTTATGGGTTTGGAGTTGTTTTAATATTTTCAGTTTAAATTTAAAGTTGCAAACAATTTGTGGTCTTTCCACAGATGCAATCAATTTGACTCTTGTATGTTCCATCAGGCACATTCAATACATACCATTTACGCATTTACAGATCTTTCAATGAATAATTCATTACTCTTACAAAATTTTATCCTGCAATCTTCAGACTCATTTCTATCATCAACACCATATTTCCTAATTCTTTCTGTTTCCGATATTTTCATTCCCATCACTAATTATAAATGCAACATAATTGTACGCTTGTTCAGTTTGTACTGCAGAAGTTGGTGGATATTTTAAATATTTTCATTTTTATATTTTAGTGTTTGGTGCATATATATGAATAAGAGCTGTATTATCAGATTTTCCTTACATGTGTCCAGATATTGTCCTATCATTGAAAGCATTGTGCTTTGAGGCTGATCTTGAACTCCTCTTTTGGATGATGACATCATTCCTCTTAAATTTGACATTTTTATTTTTAATAAGTTCTAATTTCCCTAGTTTTATACATAATACACTTACTCCAATTATTACTGCATGTATCAAATCACTTTTCTTAATTTTTAATTGTCACATCAGCAAATGAAGATCTTTAATGGACTGAAACTGTTGCGACACCCACATCATTAAGACAATCTTTGTTTAATGAGGCAGTTCTCCAATCATAGTCTTAGTTCCTTGCAACTTGAAGGGTTCATGTTTCAGCAAAAGTCATTACAATGAAGGAAGAAGAAGAAAAGACCCAAATGGATGTCAGAAGAGACTCTGAATTTGCACTAGTGCACAGAGAAGCCAAAACCAAGGGACAAAATCAAGAATTTAAGGAGCTGAATAGAAGATTTCAGAGGGCCACTTTGGAAGACAATATTAAAATGTAATGTGCAAGGAGATGGAGTCAGAAAATTAAAAGGGCCAAATTCACTCAGCATTTCTTAAGCTAGAAGAACTAAAGGATAAATTCAAGCCATGGTTTGCACTGCTTAAGGGTTCTATGGGCAGAATATTAAATGATTCAGGAAGCATTAAAAGAAAATGGAAGCACCATACAGAGTCATTGTGCCAAAAAGAATTGGGTGACACAGAAGAATTTCAAGAAACAACATATGATCAAGAGGCAATGGTGATGAAGGAGGAAGTTCATGATACTCTGAAGGACTTGGCAAAAAATAAAGCCCCAGGAATTGACAGAATACAAATTGATATACTTTAGCAAACAGACGCTGCTCTGCTTGTGCTCACCAAGTTGTGCCAAGAAATTGGAGGACAATTAGTTGGCCAACTGACTGGAAGAGATCCATATTTATTCCCATTCCAAAAAAAAGGTGATCTGACAGAGTGTGGAAATTACTGAACAATATCACTAATATCACACACTAACAAAATTCTGCTGAAGATTATTAAGAAATTACTGGAACAGTACATAGACTGAGAACTATCAGAAATAAAAGCTGGGTTTAGAAGAGGTCATGGCACTAGGGACATTATTACCAAAGTCAGATGGATCTTGGCAGAAAGCAGAGAGTACCAGAAAAATGTCTATTTGTATTTCATTGACTATGCAAAGGCATTTGACTTTACGGACCACAATAAATTGTGATTAACCTTGAGAAAAATGGGACTCTCGGAACACTCAATTGCACTTATGTGAAACCTACACTTGGACCAAAAAGCAGTCCTCAGAACAGAGCAAGAAAACACTGCATGGTTCAAAATCAAGAAAGGAGTGCATCAGGGATGCATCCTGTGCCTATATCTTTTCAGTCTATATGCAGGGCAGATCATTTGGGAAGCAGGACTTCTAGAGGCATGTTCTTTAGAAAGTGGATGCCACGTCTGCTTCCAATATCTAATATATATCTTTAATTTGCTAGAGGATAATCAATAAAACTATTGCCAAAGCTATGAAGAAATGTTATAATATTTAATTCTGATTGCTAGAGAACTGCTTCTAAGGAGTATCAAAGTTTTACCCTGTTCAAAAATAATTCTTTGCCAGAGGATATTTTTTTGGACTGTTCTGTTTTTTTGTTCAACAAAATAAACAAATTTTTCTTCTGGAAATAAAATTGGAAGACTGACTCTTTTGTAAAATTGACCAGGTGACTTCCAGTGTTGGAAGCTCTGAGTATGACTGCAGATATTCTATCCAAATTACAAAAACAAAACAAAACAAAACAAAAAAAACCCCAACCAACCTAAAACTTATTGCCATTGAGTCAGGACAAACCTAAAACTGACCCCTAGTAGGTTTTCTGAAGTTATAAACCACATGAGAGGAGACTTCTCATCTACTTCCCACAGAGCTGGTGTTCAATTTGAACTGTTAGAGAAACATGGCCTTTAACAGTGCAGCTCCCTGAGGACTACATTACCAGAGTTTCCAACCAAATATAGAACCATAGAAATTTCTATGAAACCAACTGAGAAAAGATTGAAAGATATAGGGGAAAAGAAGAAATTTTATAGACTTGTTAAGAATTATAATTAAGTAATACATATTTTTGTTAGTATTCCTTTTCATATTCAGAAAGTATGAGATTTTTCCTGGATTATCCCATTTTTTAACCCAGGCTTGTATCCATAAACTTCTTTCCCACTATATCATGTCTAAAATAAAAGCAAAATAATTGATACTAGAGTGTAGAAACAGTATGCTTGTCTAGGGGCACAGGTATCGCCACAAAATAGAAGAATCTCTAGAAACAATAACAGTTCAAAATGAATTTATTTGAGGTCTAAATTGTTCCATGCACCTCCACCTACTTCCATCAATTTTAACACCAATATTCTTCCCATTCTTTTGTTGTTGTTGTTATGTGCCATTGAGTTGCTTATGACTCATAGTAACCCTATGTACTAGAGCCCCAAACCTTGCTCTATCCTGTGCCAACCTCACTGCCTCTGACACACTCACATCCACCACCCCAATCAGAAGCAATCTATCTCATCGAGGGTCTTCCTCTCCTGTGCTGTCCCTCTACTCTCCCAATATTGTCCCTCTCCAAGGACCAGTCCCTCCTTGCAACATGCCCAGAGTATGTCAGACGAAGCTTCAGAATCCTTGACTCCAAGAAGCATTCTGGCTTCACCCTCTCCAGGACAAACCTGTTTGTTCTCCTAGCAGTCCATGGTATATTCAACACTCTTCTCCAACACCACAGCTCAAAGGAATCAATTCTCTTTCTATCATCCCTAGTCACTGTCTGACTCTCCAATGCAGAACATGCAATTGCAAAGACTATAGCCCAGATCAGGCACACCTTAGTCTCCAGCCTGATGTCGTTGCTCTTCAGTACTTTCGAGACATCACTGATAGCTGACTTTCCCAATGTAATTAGTCTCCTGATTTCTTGGCTGCTGGTACCAAGAGTGTTGATTGTGGAGCCAAGCAAACTAAAACTGTTAACTATCTCAATCTCTTCACCATCCATACTGATGCTGCCAATTGGCCCAGTGGTGAGAATCTTTGTTTTCTTGATGTTGAACTTCAATCCACATTGAAGACTGCAGTCCTTAACCTTCTGCATCAAGTGCTTCAGGTCATCCTCAGTTTCAGCAAGCAGGTTTGTGTCATCTGCATAATGTATGTTGTTGATGACTCGTCCACCAATCTTGATGCCACATTCCTCCTCATATAGCCCAGTGCCTTGGATGATCTGTTCTACATACCGATTGAAAAGGTATGAAGACAGAATACATCCCTGATGAACCCCCTTCTCAATTTTGAACCATGTAGTGTCTCCCTGCTCTGTTCTGACAACTGCCTTTTGGTCCAAGTATAGATTTCGCGTAAGCACAATCAAATGTTCTGGGATTCCCGTTCTTCTCAGTGCCTGAAACAGCTTGTAATCCACACAGTAAAAATCTTTTTCATAGTCAATGAAGCACAGATAGATATTCCCCTGGTACTCTCTTCTTTCTGCCAAGATCCATCTAACATTAGCTATAATATTCCTAGTACCATGACCTCTTCTAAATCCAGCCTGCACATCTGGCAGTTCGCTATTGACATATTGCTCTAACCTTTTTTGGATAATTTTCAGCAGAATCTTGCTTGCATGTGATATTAATGAGATCATTTGATAATTTCTGTACTCCATTGGGTCACTGACCCAGAGCTGACCCTCTGACTGGTTTTCAGGGGCAGTTAATCGCGTGGGAGGAAATTGCTCATCCTTCTCCTGTGGAGAATCTGTTGAACTAGAACCTCGTTCCTCTCAGAATGAAGCAAAGCTGCTTGCCAATAGGTCACCACGACCATTATATCAAGTAAATATCACCTTTAGTTTTAAAAAAGTTAGCAAAATAAGGAAATACTGAAAGAAATATCTAGTGGTAAAATAAATGCAACTCTGATACATACCTAATACTAACGTAATACACAAGCACACTACTGAAAGACAAAATTAATAACTCACATCTATAGATCTACAGTTCTATTTCAAGTAATACCAGTGGGATAATGGTTAATGCATTCAATTGCTAACTAAAAAGGTGCAACAGCTCAAATTTAGCTGTCACACAGTGGGAGAGGACATGGTTTGCCTCTGTAAGATTACAACTTTGGAAACCCTAGGGGGCTGTTACAGCCTATCCTACAGAGCCACTTTGAGTAGAAACCAACTGTATGGCAGGGGCTTTTGTTTTAGTTTATAGTTCTATTTCAAATGTGCGTCTTAGGACAGCATACTACCATATGGAAAGACTTCACCTCAGGAAAGAGAAATGGCAGGGAAGGCAGTGAGAGGACTGGCTTATTGTCCCTGATAACTTCCCCTGGAGCAAAGTAGCATTCAAGTAAGGGGATTTTTCTCTAAAGAACTGTGCCTCTTTTCTTGTAGCCAGAGCTGGAGAGTGCTGATCAAGCTGGGTTGAAAAGCATTTGCTTTAGTTACATTCTTCATGTTCTTAAAAGTGCTGTTCATTTTATTCTTCACAAGCAGTGGGTCCTCTCCGTTGGATTTGTAAAGAAAATGTGAGTGGATATAAATGCATGAATACTAAAAAGGAGTTGAGCATAACTGACTCATTCTTTTTGGTTTCTAAAGATCTTTTTGCTTGGTATAAAATAATTTACATTGGAAATCTACTTTTTTAGCCATGTGTGGAAGCAGGTTTTTTATATGTTTAAAAACAGTTGCTTTAATCTTCCTGCTGTTGTTAACAAATATGGTATGATGATATTGAATGCAATGAAAACAAACCAAATGGGCCTTCCGTAACTCCTTGTCTTCATTAGTCCTTCTCACCGTACTTGCCCACCTGCACACCCTTGCGAGAATACTCAGAGATTTTAAATAAAGGTTCAAGCTGCAAATAGCATATGTAAACTGACCTCCCTAATTTATAAATTCTTCATATTCAATCTTCCTTTGATGGATCTGAAAATTGACATTTTAATGGAATCAGTTCTATGGAAATTTAGGTGAAAATCTATATGTATGTCTTTTAGCTGTTCATAAGATTTTTGAAGGAGTGTTATTTTGGAAGTAGATTGCTAGTCCTGCTTCCTAAACTGTCTTAAATGAGGATCTCTTTTGAAACCTGTCTATCCTGAGTGACCCTTCTGATATTTGACACATCAGTGGCCTAGTTTTCAGCATGATAGCAACTCACACATTACACCAATACAGTGGACTGACAGACAAGTGCTGTACTAACAAGAACAAACAATAAACAAGCAAACATATAAACACCTATCTAGAAACAGCATGCAAATCAACCCTGATCTAATTAACTGACAGATAGGTACTATAACTCTAATAGCAAAACACAAACTAAATAAGGCATACAAAAAGCATGATGCATGTAGGACACCCTCTTCTGGTCTCAACTGAGGCTCTTGGCAGAATGGTAATATTGTTTCTCAATGTGGATGTTTGATCCAGACAGTGGTTTAGTTGGGTTTGTCTGGATTTGGCTGCTCCATAGATGCCTATGAAGATCTGGTATGGACTAATTGAAAGCTCAGGCCTCCACTCACACCTTTGGAAGTAATTCTGTACTCCAATGGCCATTACTTTTGTTCAGAAAAATGAACACATTTTTACACAAAAGTGATATCTTAGATGTAAAGCATTTATAATAACATACTATTCTGTAAACATATCACAATGAGGGCATTTGGGTAGTCTACCACAGTGCAAATAATAGGTAATGGATTTTACATGAATCCTTTAAAAATAATAAAGACCTTGACTAAAGTTATTTTGTTTTAAAAATTATTATTTGCATCAGCAAACATTTCTAGATAATATTGGTGATGATGTACTGTATTTTTTGTTATTCATAGAGATCCAAGTTCAAAACAATTGATATACAGCAGACTGCTCCCTTATTCCCACCATGTTCTTCAGATACCAATGTGAACTCATGTATGTATGGTAGAGCATGCAATTAATATTGCTCTTTTCAAATGCAGATCTGTGTTTTTCAAACCTAATGTGAATTCAGTGCATCTCCTGGTATATTGGTTGTTCATCTATCAGCAATAATTTGAAGAGTTAGTATCCACTAAACATTCACAAGGCATATTTGTGGAACAAATACTTAAAATTCAAAAAGAAAAATCAGTATTTCCACAGAGTTCCTTAATTTCATAATAAAAATTAATATCCTCTTATAATTCTTCCAGAATAGTATATTGTTATGTGCCTTCCAGTTGGAAATGACTCATAGCCTATCATCCACTGGGTTTTCAAAGGCTGTAGATTACATGGAAGGAGATTGTCCATCTTTCCACTACAGAGCAGCTTCTAGGATTGAACTATAGGCCTTTAGATTGACAATACATCTCCTTATCAGTAAGCCACCACTATACTTATTTTTTTTCCTGAATGGGATTATATTTAATTATGATTTTTTCTTTCCATTTATCTTTTTCTTAATGATATATATTTATCTTATAATATATTTAACCAATATTTATTACATTACTCTATGTTTCAGATTCACAGGAAAGGATGAGCAATCTCCTCTCATGTGATTTACAGCTTCTGAAAACCTGTTAAAGGGTCAACTATGGATAAGATTCAACTCAATGACACAATATTTTGAGTTATAAGAATGTAACAATACAAAAAGCATTATTGTTTCTGACCTTATAAAACAGATATTTGGGGACACACAAATAGAAAACACACATGCATATACATCCATACATAAAAATAGACAAATTAGGGAGCAGTCTATTAGTTAATACTCAGAAATCAGACACATTGTCCCTGAATCAATTCTAACTCATAACCATCCTCCATCAAGTCTCCAAGGCTTCATTGTAACTGGAGCACCTGGTCAATTCTAACTGCCAGAAATAATGCATTCTTTTGGTTAGCAGTACAACACCCTTCATTCAGACTGTTTCACAAGAGCTCCCCGAATAGGCAAAAATGCTGTATTTAAAACATAAAAAAAAAACCAAACCACCAGGTTGATTGAATGTAAACAGTTGAAATTCTAATGTGCTGATAATTTCACATTTGAATCAATGTTATCTATACATATGTTTTAAATCTGTACATTTGAAAAAAAGGAAGAGCTCCCTGACATTTCTCAGATTGAACGAACTAAAAAAAAATAAAAGTCCCAAACAAACAAAAACCAAAGCAAAAGAAACAAAAAACTCAAAACAAATTCATCAAGCCTTAAGTTGTAATACTGAGATATGCTATGGACAAAATCTTGCGTGGAGGGGATACATGTAGAGTTACTGAACAAAAAGAATTGGTCAACACTAAAAGATTTCAAGAAGTGTTGTATGATCAAGAACGAATGATAATGAAGGAAACTGCATTGAAGACGTTGGAAAAAAGAAAAAAGATGGCTCCAGGAATTGATGGGGTACTAATTGACATGTTTCAATTAGCAGATGCAGCCCTGGATGTGATCACAAGTCAGTGCCAGGAAATTTATAAAACTGCCTGCTGACTGACTGTATGGAATTCATATTTGTCCCCAATCCCGATAATGGCAATGCAACAGAATGTGGAAATTATAGAACAGTATCCTTATTGTTAATATTAATGTACAAGGGAAATATTGCTAAAATCATCCAAAAACAGAACAATACACTGGCAGAGAACTTCAAGAAGTTCAAGCTGGGTTTAGAAAAGACCATGGCCCCAGAGATATCATTGCTAATGTTGTATGCTAGATAAAAGTAGAGATTACCAGAAGAATGTCTCTTTGTGTATTATAGACTATATAAAGGCATTTGATGGTGTGGATCATAACTACTTATGACTAATATTAACAAAAAAGGGAATTACAGAACACGTAATTGTGCTCATGTGAAATTTATACCCAGACCAAGATGCTCTTGTCCAGAGAGAGTAAGCAACACTGCATGGTTTAAAAAAAGAACAGTGTGTGCTATGTTTGTATCCTTTTTCCATATCAATTTTTATGCTGATCAAATGATTCAAGAAGTTGCACTCTTTGAAGAAAAATGTGGATTTATGATCAAATGAAGAATCATCAATAACTTACATTCCTCCAAAGCAGACTTATTTGGCTTTTTCACAGGTCATGGGACATATAGGACTTTTCTCTAACAATAAAATTCAAAGCATTGATACTTCTGTCATTCTGATTCATTGTCCAGTTCTCAGATGCATAGGAAGCAATTGAAAAGATAATGACATGGATCAGGTGCATTTTAGTCTTTAAGCTGACATCCTTGGTCTTTAATAAAAAGTGTGTGGTATAGGTATCAAGGGAAGACCCAAAAATAACCCAAGTTATGCAAATGTAACAACCTTGCTAGCAGAAAGTGAGGAATACCTAGAACATCTGCTGCAGAAGATCAAGAAATTCAAACTTCAATATGGATTTCTTCTCAACATCAAGGAAAAAATTTCTCACCATAAGACCAATAGATGTTGTTATGTGCCATTGAGATGTCTGTGAATCATAGTGACCCTGTGTACGTTAGCTCTGAATCCTGCCCTATCCTGAACCAATATCATTGTCTCACATTTCTCCAGTCACTGAGTCAATCCAAATAATCATGGGACTTCCTCTCCTGTGTTGTCCCTCCATCCTTCCAAGCATGATGTCCCTCTCTAGGGACTGGTCACTCCTGGCCATGTGCCCAAAATACATGAGACAGAGCTTCCAAATCCTTTCCTTCAGGAAGAAGCCTGTTTTCCCCATCTCCAGATTGCCCTGTTTGTACTTGTGGCAGTCCACAGTGTGTTCAACACTCTTCTCCAGCACCGCAAACCAAAGGAATTGATCCTTCTTCTATCATTCTTACTTATTGTCTACCTCTCTGATGTGTAGCAGGTAATTGTGAAGACCATGACCTGGATCAGGCGTACTTTAGTCTCCAGACTGACATTGTTGCTTTTCTGTATTCAAAATAGGTCCCTGACAGTAGACTTCCTCAATGCATCTTTTGATTTTCTGATTGCTGGTAACAAAAATGTTGATTGTGAAACTATGCAAGTTGAAGTCATTAACAATATCAATCTCTTTTTTGTCTATCATGAAGTCAATTGGCCCAGTGGTGAGAATCTTTGTTTTCTTGATGTTGAGCTTCATTACATATAGAAGACTGAAGCAAATGCCTCATGTCCTCCTCAGTTTCAGCAAGTAAGGTTGGGTCACCTACATAACACAGGTTGCTGATGATTCTTTCTCCAATCCTGATGTCACATTCCTCGTCTTCAAGACCAGCCTCCCAAATAATCCATTCTACATATAGATTCAAAAGGTTTTCCTAATCCTGAACCATGCAGTGTTTCCCTTTTCTGTTCTGACTACTACTCCTAGTCTAAGTATAGGTTTCAAATAGGCCAAATTAAGTGTTCTGGGCTTCCCATTCTTTTCAAGGTTAGCAACAATTTGTGATCCACACAAATGTTTTTGCATAGTCAATGAAATACTTTAGACATTTAGATAGATATTCCTCTGGTTCTGTTAGCTTTCAGCCAAGATCCATAATGGCTATGATGTCCCTAGTGCCATGGCCTCTTCTAAACCCAGCCTGTTATAGTTCTCTGCTGATGCATTGTTACACTTGTTTCTGGGTAACCTTCAGCAGGATCTAATTTGTGTGTGAGATCAGTGATATCCTTCAGTAATTTCCATACTCTGTTGGGTTACCTTTTTAATGGAATGTTGTTGTTGTTATGTGTCATTGAGTCACTTGCAACTCATAGTGACCCTATGTACAACAACCCTAAACCCTGCTCACTATCTCTGATACACCCACCCTAATTACCCCAGTCACTGAATCAATCCTTATAATAAAGGATGTTCCCCTCCTGCACTGTCCCTCCCAAGCATGACGTCCCTCTCCAAGGACTGGTCCCTCGCAACATGTCTATAGTATGTCAGAATAAATATAAATATAGTTATCTTCCAATCAGTTGGCTAGGTAATTGTACTACAGATTTTCTTTTTTCTTTTTTTAAATTATACTAGTTTATTTACAAAATTTGAATACATTGTTTTTTAGGCCAGATTCTTCCAATTTCCCTCACCCCTCCAAATTGTACAACACCATGATTAATCCACCTTCCTGACACACACACCCTCATCCCTCTGCTTCCACCCTCCCCCCACCTTTGGATCCTCACTCTCGTTCTACCATAACGGTTTTATACAATATTTGTTTTTTTGAGTCTGAGTCACTTCACTCACCATAATACTCTCCAGTCCCTCCCAAGTTAGGTAATAATTTACAAAATCATTGCTCCTGCATGCCCCATAGTATTCTATTATATGAATGTACCATATTTTTTCAATCCATTTAATTATGGTTGGACATATGGACTGCTTTCCTGTTCTTGCACTGGTGCTATGAACACTAGTGTGCAATCTCCATTTGTGCCTGCCTCACTTCTCATTTTTATGCTCTTTTGGCTTCTCTGCTGTGTAGTAAGCTTTGAGGTCAGGAAGTGCTATGCCTCCCATCTCATTTTTGTCTCTCAGGATTGTTGTGCTTATTTGAGGTCTCTTGCTTCTCCAAATAAATTTGACAATTTCTCGTTCAATACCCTTGAAAAAGGAATTTGTTATCTGGATTAGGGTTGTGTTGAACATGTAGATTGCTTTTGGTAGGATTATAATTTTCACGGTATCGAGTCTTCCTATCAAAGAACAGGGAGCATTTTTTCTTTTTTTAGGTCTTTTATTTTGTCTTGCAGAAATGCTTTGTAGTTTTCTTTGTATAGGGATTTTGTATCTCTAGTAGGTTCACTCCCAAGTATGTCGATTTGTGGTTGGCTGTTATAAATGGTATTGTTTTCTTGAATTTCTTCTCTGAGTTATCTTTGTTACTGTAGAGGAATCCTACTGATTTTTGGATATTGATCTTATATCTTGCCACTTTACTTAATTAACCTACTAACTCTAACATTTTGTTGTTGTTGTTGAGTTTTTGGGATTTTCTGTGTAAACCATCTCATTGCCGATCTGGATGCCTTTTATTTTCTTGTCTTGTCATATTACCCTAGCAAAGCATTTCCAATGCAATATTAAATAGAAGTAGTGACAGTGGGTATCTTTGGTCTCTATTTGCAAGGAAAATGCTTTTAATCTTTCTCCACTGAAAATAATGTCGGCTCTTGGTTTTGCATAAATATGCTTTTCACTATGTTGAGGAAATTCCATTCTATTCAAATTTTGGTGAATGTCTTTATCAGTGTAATATTTTTCAAATGCCTTTTCTGCATCACTTCCTAAAATAATATGGTTCTTGCTATTTACTCTATGTACAACACAACACACGTAGACGAACAGAAAGGGCAACCTAGGTAGAACTGTCAAGCATGGAAATACTAAGGAGGAGGAACAGTTGTAAGCAGACCCTAGTAATTGGAACATGGAATGTGAGAACCATGAATGTAGGAAAATTAGAAATTGTTAAGAAATAAATGAAACGCATAAATATTGACATACTAGGCATTGGAGAGATGAGATGGACTGGCATGGGGCATTTCAAGTCAGATGATCATATGATATTCTGGAGACGAAAGGTGAGGAAAAATGGAGTTGCTTTCATAGTCAAAAAAGAAATTTCTAGATCCATCTTGAAGTACAAAATTGTGAGTGATAGGATTATATCCATACGCTTACAAGGAAGTCCAGTGAACACCACTATCATTCAGATATATGCACCAACAACCAGAGCCAAAGAAGAAGAAATAGATGATTTCTACCAACTCTTACAGGCAGAGATAGATCGAACATGC
>NW_006399752.1:10689660-10770934 GCF_000299155.1 Elephantulus edwardii
ACAGATGCTGCCCTGGATGTGCTCACCAAGTTGTGCCAAAAAATCTGGAGAACAACCACTTGGCCAACTGACTGGAAGAGGTCTATATTTGTTCCCATCTCAAAGAAGGGCGACCCAACTGAGTGTGGAAACTACAGAACAATATCATTGATTTCACATGCAAGCAAGGTTTGACTGAAGATTATCTAAAAACGACTGGAACAGTACATCAACAGAGAACTGCCAGAAGTCCAGGCAGGGTTTAGAAGGGGTCGTGGTACTAGGGATAGTGTAGCTGATGTTAGGTAGATCTTAGCTGAAAGCAGAGAATATCCCAGTAAGAATAAAATTTAACACAACAGAAAATATCAAATGCTGGCGAGGTTGTAGAGCAACTGGAACCTTCTTCGCTGTTGGTGGGAGTGTAAAATGGTGCAACCGCTATGGAAGGCTGTATGGTGCTTTCTCAAAAAGTTGCAAATAGAAATACCATTTGACTCAGCAATTTCACTACTGGGAATATACCCTAAAGAAACCATAACCACCACTGAAGCAGATATATGCACACGCATGTTAATTGTGGCTTTGTTCACAATAGCAAAGAGTTGGAAACAAATTAAGTGCCTATCAACAAATGGATAGAGAAGCTGTGGTATATTCACACAATGGAATAATATTCCGCATTGAAAAACAAGGAACTCATGAAATAATGTACAAAATGGGTGACCCTGCAGGACATTATGCTGAGTGAAGTATCTTAATCACAAAAGGACGAATACTACATAGTGCCACTGTTATAAAACAGGACTGACATCTGCGCGTGTGGGTGGGAAGAGATTGAGAAAGATGGGTTCAATAATGTATGCTGCATTGAAACAGATGAGAGAGAAAACTGTTTAAAAATGATATATGATTAGGTATTATTTTCATGACAGGAGTCCAAAATGAAGGCTGCACAGTGGAGTGAACTTAGGGAGAGGGATTGTACAACAGTGAAAGAGTTTTTCTTCTACTTTTCAAAGAGAAGAGTGAATGGGGGGGTGGGAGGGAGGGATGGGCAGGGATAAAGATGCAACAATGAATGAATCGAAATCCTAAGTATCTATAAAGTCTCATTAAAATTAATGAGAAAACACCAAAAAAATAATTTAAAAATCTAGGAATGAATTTTTTTTTGTTCTGTGATGGTTAATGGTGTACAACTTTTGTTTCTGTGTTGTTTTGCTGTGAGATTAGAAACCATGCCACTGGTATTTCAAATATGATAGTGCCACCCATGGTGGAAATGTTCAGAATAGAATTAGGAAGAAATTCCTGGCAATCTACTTATGAAAATTTGTCAATGAAATCTCTATAAATGACCAGAGTAGATTGTTCAATACAGTAAAGGAAGATGAGTCCTGTTTGGTTGGAAGGAGTTAAAAAATACATAATGGTCATGACAATAGAATTGAGCACACTCATGGCTATGAAGGTTATGATGTGTTGTTTGGTTTTACCTGAGGTTGCTAAGAATCAGCTGACTTCAATTTAACAGCAATTAACATTAGCAACAAACGGTATGCTTTTTATCTTGTAATACAATTTAGAAAATTTATGAATACAAAATGTTTTAGCAGTTTATAGAGTAGTACATATATTGTACGCTGGTGGTTTAGAAGAATATTTTAATATTTAAAGGATAACAAAATTATACAATTATGGATATCGTTAGCCAATTCCATAAATTTAAAAGGTTAATCAGTTCTGTTGACTTTTGCTAAAATGGTTTTCTTTCCAAGCACCTTGGTTATTAAAGCACGTATATTTGTCTGTTTGTTGTATACCAAATATAAAACTCCATTTGAATATAGCACAACTCATATAAAATCAAATTAAATGGTTAGTAAAGAACACATTTTTCTATGCTACATGTTACATCAAAACCTTAGCCTCTACAGAAAATATTTTCATGTTCTACCTTGTCTTCTTAAGTACTGACAAATTTAAAACAGTGCAGGGTTCCTTTAGGAAATTAAGTTAAAAGTACAAATATAACTAACACCTACTACTTTCTTAATTTGTTTTTACAAAGGTGATTGGACATACTAGATAAACAAAGTGATTGCAATTTCATTTTATCAGGCTTTTGTCTAATCAAAGATCATCAAACACAGCCCAATTCAGCAGCAAAGAAAGCCTTCTACTTGATATACAACACTGTCCTAAGCATGCAATTAGAAATAACTAATGAACTATAAAGTCTTAGTATTCACACTTGACAAGAAACATAAATGTACCTTATTTGAATCTTCCAAACAGCTGAAATACTAAAATTTTAAGGTGAGAAGCCTATGGAAACTGAAAAACATAGGACACTTTTTATTCCAACTTTCTCAACAAGAAACAAGCAGTGTCCTTTTTAACTGCAATTTACATTTCCTTTTTTCTTCTTTTTATTTGCAAATTTTAACCCTCTTTAAGGATGTGACTAATTTGACACATCACTTATTCCATCCCTCACTCCAGCACAAATCCCAAGTCCCTTTCTTTGAAGTATGTACTGATTACAGAATGTCAAGTGGTGTTTTGAAAACAAAAAGGAGGGTGAGTGGGACCAGTAACTGGTACAGCCCTCATCACTTCTGAGGGCTGGGTGAAATGTTGGAGGTAAGTCAGAAATAGTTATTTGGAGAAACAAAAATAATATAAGAGTGTTGTGTGGATTAAAAAAAAATTATTATTATTTATTTTAATGAAAATTTACAGAGATTTTGGATTTCCATTCATTCATTGTTGCACTTTTCTCCCTGCCTACACCTCCCCTCCAGTTCATTCTTCTCTTTGAAAAGTAAAAGAAAAATTCTTTCATTGTTACGCAACCCCTCCCAAGTCCATTCCACTATGCAGCCTTCATTCTGGACTTATGTCTTGACAATTATACCTAATTATGCATACCTTTTAAATAGTTCTCCCTCTCATCAGTTTCAATGCAGTATACATAATTTATCCCATCTTTCTTAGTCTCCCCCCAACCACTATGTTAGTCCTGTTTTCCAACAGTGGCACTATGCAGTATTTGTCCTTTTGTAACTAAGATATTTCACTCAAGGGTCATCCATTTTGAATAATATTTCATGAGTTCCTTGTTTTTCAATGCAGCATAGCAATTCCTTGTGTGAATATACCACAGCTTCTCTATCCATTAGTTCATTGATAGGCACTGAGGTTGTTTTCAGCTCTTTGCTATTATGAACAAAGCCACAATAAACTCAAGCAAGATCCTCATCTTACTCCGTACACAAAAATCAACTCAAGGTGGATCATGAACCTAGTACAGAACCAAGTACTATAAACTTCATTAAAGAAAAGCTTGAGAGAACTCTAGATGTCCTAATCCACAACATCAACAGTCTTTGAAGCATCCTGAAAAAATCTACGACTAGGAGAGGAGAAAATAGATGAATGGGACCTTCTAATGGGTGACTGGAATGCAAAAGTTGGGAACAGAAAAGAAGATTCAGTAGTTGGAAAACATGGACTCGGTGACAGAAATGGAGCTGGAGAGAGAATGATCGAATTTTGCACCTTCAATGATTTATTCATAGCAAATACATTTTTTAAGAGACATAAACGCAGGCTATATACTTGGATTTCACCTGATGGTATGCATAGGAATCAGATCGATTACATCTGTGGAAAGAACTGCTGGAGAAAGTCAATATCAGCTGTGTAAACTAGGCCAGGAGCTGATTGTGGAACAGACCACCAACTACTCATATGCAAGTTCAAGCTGAGGCTGAGGAAAATTAAACCAAATCCAAGGCAACCAAAATATGACTTTGAGTCTATCCCACCTGAATTTTAGAACCATCTCAAGAACAGGTTTGAGGCCTTGACCACTAATTAGCGAAGACCAGATGAGTTGTGGGAGGGTATCAAGGGTATCACCCAGGAAGAGTGCAAATGGTCATTGCAAAGACAGAAGAGGAAGCAAAGACTAAAATGGGTCTCAGAAGAGACTGAAAATTGCACTGGAGTGCAGAGAAGCCAAATCACAAGGAAGAATTCAAGATACTAAAGAGTTGAATAGAAGATTTCAAAAGGCAGCATGGGATGACAAAGCAAAATATTACAATGAAATGTGCAAGGAGTTGGAGTCAGAAAATCAAAAAGGCCAAACTCGCTCAGCATTTCTTAAGCTCAAGGAACTGAAAAACAAATTCAAACCTCGACTTGCTATAATCAAAGATGCTTTCGGCAGAATGTTAAATGATCCAGGAAGTATTAAAAGAAGATGGAAAGAATATACTGAGTCACTGCATCGAAAGGAATTGGCAGACACAGAAGAATGTCATGAAACAACATATGAGCAAGAACCTACGGTGATGAAAGTAGTTCAGGCTTCTTTGAAGGAAATGGCAAATAATAAGGCTCCAGGAATAGATGGTATGCCAATTGATATATTTCAGTTAAACAGATGCTGCCCTGGATGTGCTCACCAAGTTGTGCCAAGAAATCTGGAGAACAACCACTTGGCCAACTGACTGGAAGAGACCTATATTTGTTCCTATCCCAAAGATAGGTGACAAAACAGACTGGAACCTATAGAACAATCTCACTAATTTCACATGCAAGCAAGATTTTACTGAAGATTATGCAAAAACAACTGGAACAGCACATCAGCAGAGAACTACCAGAAGTCCAGGTTGGGCTTAGAAGGGGTCGTGTAGCTGATGTTAGATGGATCTTGGCTGAAAGCAGAGAATACCAGAGGAATGTCTATCTGTGTTTCATTGACTATACAAAGGCATTTGACTGTGTGGATCATAACGCACTGTGGCTGACTCTGAGAAGAATGGGAATCCCAGAACACTTGATCGTGCTAATGCGAAACCTATATTTGGACCAGGAGGCAGTCATCAGAACACAGCAAGGGAACACTGCATCGTTCAAAGTTGGGAAGGGCGTACGCCAGGGATGCATCTTATCTCCATACCTTTTCAACCTATAAGCAGAACAGACTATCCAGGAGGCTGAGCTCTATGAGGAGAAATGTGGGGTCAAGATTGGTGGACTATTTATCAACAATCTGCGTTATGCGGATGACACAACCCTGCTTGCTGACACTGAAGAGGACCTGAAACACTTGCTACAGAGGGTCAAGGACTGCAGTCTCCAATATGTATTGAGGCTCAATGTCAAGAGGACAAAGATTCTCACCACTGGACCAATCGGCAGCATCAGGATGGATGGTGAAGAGATTGAGATTGTACACAGCTTTAGTTTGCTTGGCTCCACAGTCAACACTCTTGGCACCACCAGCCAGGAAATTAAAAGGCGCATTGCCATGGGAAAGTCTGCTGTCAGGGACCTCTCCAAAGTGCTGAAGAGCAATGGTTTCTCTCTGGAGACTAAGGTGCATTTGATACAGGCCATGGTCTTCATAATCACTTGTCATGCATCAGAGAGTTGGACAATGACCAAGGAGGATAGAAGGAGAATTGATGCCTTTGAGCTGTGGTGCTGGAGAAGAGTATTGAGAATACCATGGACTGCTAGGGAAACAAACAGATTTGTCCTGGAAAGGGTTAAACTGGGTGGCTCCTTGGAGGCAAGGATTCTGAGGCTCCGTCTAACATACTTTGGACATGTTGTGAGGAGAGACCGGTCCTTGGAGAAGGATATCATGCGACAGCGCAGGATAGGAAGGCCCTCTATGAGGTGGATTGATTCAGTGACTGGGATAATTGGGCTGGGAGTGTCAGAGACAGTGTGATTAGTACAGGACAGAACAGAGTTTAGGGCTGTTGTACATAGGATCGCTATGAGTCGCAAGCGACTCGACGGCACATAACAACAACAAGAATCAAATCCCTATGCACATCCAAAAACTTCTCCTACATAGTAAAAATGGAAGCCACAGACTGGGGGAAAAGTATTTGGTAATGACATATCAGAAAAGGGACTTATATCTAGAATTTATGAAATACTCGAGCACCACCAGAAGATAAAAGTAAACAACCTAATTGAAAAATGGGCACAGGATATAAACAGACACTTCACCAAAGAAATAGCCAACAAACACATTAATAAATGTTCACAATCCCTAACTCTAAGAGAAATGCAAATCAAAACACCTATGAGATATCATCTTACCCCAGAAAGAATAACAAAACTTACCAAAGCAGAAAACATCAAATTCTGGAGATGTTGAGGAAAAACTGGAACCCTCCTTCACTGTTGGTGGGAGTGTAAAATGTTGCAGCAACTATGGAATTCAGTGTGGTGCTTTCTTCAAATTTGCAAATAGAAATACCATTTCACCCAGCAATTCCACTACTTGGAATATACCCCAAAGAAACTATAACTGCCACCAAAACAGATAGAGGCACACTCATGTTTATTGCAGATTTGTAAGTTTCATTATTCTGGTTCATTTGTCTTGGAGAAGGTATAGTTGGAGTGCTATGTATGCATCAGAGTTCTGGACAATGATCAATGATTAACAAAAGAAGACTTTTTCCTTTGAGTTGTGGTTCTGTAGAAAAGTATTGAACATAGTATGGAAGAACACATAGGTCGGTGTTAGAGAGGATGAAACCAAGTTTCTCCTTGGAGCCAAGGATTTGGTTTTTTTTTTAAATTTTATTTTATTAATTTCAATGAGCATTTGCAGAGATTTTGGATTTCCATTCATTCATTCATTCATTGTTGCACTATTTTCTCTACACCCCCTCCAGTTCATTCCTCTTTTTTTTTTCCCTTGAAAATCTGTTTTAATTGACCTATTGCCACAGTGCTTGTCGAAACCAGTTCTGATTAATCTCTTTTGTCAGTGTGTTCTTTACCATTCCCTATCACTCCTCCCTGAGACTAGTCCTTGGAGAAGGATATCATGCTTGGGAAGAGTTGAGGGACACTGCAAGAACCTAGATGAGATGGCTTGACATGGTAACTAGGACAATGGGATTAGGTGTGTGGGAGTCACTGAGACAGGCTCAAGATAGGACAAGATTCAGAGGTATTGTACATAGGGTTGCTATGAGTCATGGACGATGTAATAATGGCACATAACAAGAACAGAGAAGAATAAATAATGTGTATCCAGGAGTAAAAATATCATAAAAGTCTGATAGAACAACAAAATACACATACTCTCCCTCTCTTTCTCTCTCACCTCCCCCAGCAAAGTTCAGAAAAAAAAAATGTTTGATTTTCACCCCTCTTCCATTCTATGACATTTTACCATTACAATTCCAACTCTAATGTTTTCTTAAAATGATTGCCATCCTTTCCTTAAGGTAATTTTATTTTGAGATTGACTAAAAAAAAAACACACCTTCATTTTAGGGTGAAATTAAAAAAAAAAAAAACACCACAGAGTAAATTTCTAACAATATTGAAGAGAAAAGCTTGAAATGTACTTGAGTATGTTTATGCCCTTAAGTTTGCCTGAATAGGTCTTTCAAATTGGATATATAAACCATGATACAATGCATACCTGGTAAGCTTTCTTGACATAAATGTTATATGCAGACATACTTTGGGTAAAGTATGTCACAATATGTTGGGACATTATCTTAAGAGGAAACATTTTCAGATTTAGATAAAAAAAATCTGTAAATGTTGCTATTTCAAAGGTAGCCCACTGGGATTCATTTTACATATTTGCCTCCCATTTTCTGCTTAATAAAACTGAATAATACCATAATCTTCCTCCTGGTGGAGAAAGAACTATGAAATGCAATTTATCAGAAGAATCTGAATTTCTCTACCAAGGGAATATAAATTAATAAATAAAAAAGATATTTTGGATTAGCTTTATCTTCTTTTCTATTATAAGTTTAGCATTTTAAAATGTCAGTTATCTGACAAAAGAATAATGTTTTGTATCTAAGGGCATAGATAATTACATCCAATTGTATTAAAACACAGAACTAATTAGATTTTTAATTGTTGTAATATCTATTTCTTTCCCTCTGTCTCAGCCTATATTCCCCTCTAGTACATTTGAATTTGCAAAGAAGGTAATTTTCATTTCTTTGTGAAGCTATTTGAACTTATACATATATAAATCAGTCTCAAGTTTTTCCAGACTGAGATATGTTCAAAGACAAAATTTAGGCATATCTATAAAGACAAAAGAAATATTTTGTTATATATATTCTTGTATTAGTTATTGCTGTTGTTATGTGCCATCGAGCCACTTGCGACTAATGTACAAGAGCTCTAAATGCCGCTCTATCGTGTGCCTACCTCGCTGTCTAACACACTTGTTCCCACCACTCCAGTCACAGAATCGATCCATCTCGTTGAGGGTCTTCCTCTCCTGTGCTGTCCCTCCACTCTCACAAACATGATGTCCTTCTCCAAGGACCAGTCCCTCCTTGCAACATGCCCAAAATATGTCAGACGAAGCCTCAGAATCCTTGACTCCAAGGAGCATTCCAGCTTCACCTTCTCCAGGACAAACCTGTTTTTGTTCTCCTAGCAGTCTGTGGTATATTCAACACTCTTCTCCAGCACCACAGCTCAAAGGCATCAATTCTTTTTCTATTATCCCTATTCACTGTCCAACTCTCCGATGCATAGCACGTAATTGCGAAGACTATAGCCTATATCAGGCACACCTTAGTCTCTGGCCTGATGTCATTGCTCTTTAGTACTCTTCAGAGGTCCCACACAGCTGACTTTCCCAATGCAATTTGTCTCCTGATTTCCTGGCTGCTGTTACCAAGAGTGTTGACTGAGTAAACTAAAAATGTTAACTATCTCAATCTGTTCACCATCCATACTGATGCTGCCAATTGGCCCAGTGGTGAGAATCTTTGTTTTCTTGATGTTGAGCTTCAATCCATATTGAAGGTTGCAATCCTTGACTTTCTGCAGCAAGCGCTTCAGGTCCTCCTCAGTTCCAGCAAGCAGGGTTGTGTCATCTACATATCGCAGGTTATTGATGACTCTTCCACCAATCCTGGTGCCACAGTACAGCACAGTGTCTCAGATGATCTATTCTGCATACATGTTGAAAAGGTATGGAGACAAATTACATCCCTGACGGATCCCCTTCTTGATTTTGAACTATGTAGTGTCTCCTTGCTCTGTTCTGACAACTGCCTCTTCGTCCAAGTATAGGTTTCGCATAAGCACAATCAAATGTTCTGAGATTCCCATTCTTCTCAGAGTCAGCCATAGCTTGTTGTTATCCACACAGTCAAAAGCCTTTGCATAGTCGATGAAGCACAGATAGACATTCTTCTGGTATTCTCTGCTTTCTGCCAAGATCCATCTAACATTAGCTATAATATCCCTAGTTCCACAGCCTCTTCTAAATCCAGCCTGCACATCTGGCAGGTCTCTGTTGACATGTTGCTCCAAATTTTTTTCTAATTTTCAGCAGAATCTTGCTTGCATGTGATATTAATGATATCGTTTGATAATTTCCACACTCAGTTGGGTCACCTTTCTTTGGAATGGAACAAATATCGATCTTTTCCAGTCAGTGGGCCAACTGGCTGTCCTCCAGATTTCTTGGCACAAATTAGTGAGCACATCCAGGGGAGACTTACATATATTTTCTTATGAAGGGAATTATTTTCAGACTTAAAAACATTAAATTTATTATATAAGCACACACACACACACGGTTTTCTACCAATTGTGGTCTAGTGGCAAGAAGTGGTGCTGCCATCTCAAAAGCATGCGTTTCAAATCCATAAGCTCCTCCACAAGAGAGGATGACCTGTCTTCTCCTATGCGATTAACTGCCACTGAAAACCTACCAGTGGATCAGCTACGGGTCGGTCCAACCTGACGGTGCACAACAACAACAACAAATGACATTACTGAAGTACTGAAGCAGAGTGTGTGTGTGTGTGTGTGTGTGTGTGTGTGTAAAATTTAAAAATAATTAAATGAACATATCTAGATCAGAAATATAATTACATTTTATTCCTTCACTTTAGCCACAATATGCCCCAGAGTTAACCACTATTCAAGTCAAAAAGTGAAGATTAGATTTGTCAGACTTTTATTTCATATGTTTAGTTATGCCATGTATGAATTATTTTTGTTTGACGTGTCCTAAATATTATATCTGTTTGATATATATGGTCTTATATGTGGTTATATTTTGCTGTAAAATATTATAAGCTATCTTGTAAAATTAAAAAATGTGTTCATCCATCTACTACTGATGATAGAATTCTGAGTCTATCAATTGAAATGGAAGGAGATGGTCTCTTTTTCCTATTGAGCTGCTGGTGAATTAAACCCATACACAGCCTTTGTGTTACCAGTACAACTCTCTACAGATATACCACTCGAGCTCTCTTTAACATACGTTGTTGTTGGAAGGTACCATCAAGTCATCTACAACTCACAGTGGACCTATGAATAACAGATCTGAACCCTTCCCTATCCTGTGCCATCCTCACCATTTCTGACATTCATGAGCTCATTGCTATAATTACTGTGTACATTCATCGTGTTAAGCCTTCTTCTTTTTCTCTGAACCTCCACCTTTGCCAGTGTGATGTCTTTTTTCTTGGACTAGCCCCTCCTGAAAGAATATCCAATGCATGTGAGACAAACTTTTTCCATCTTTGCCTTGAAGTAACACCCTTGTTCCCAATCTTCCAGGACAGACATATTTACTCATTTAATAGTCCAAGTGATAGTCAATACTCGTTTTCCTAACATAACAATTCAAAGGCATCAGTTCTTCTTCTGCCACCCTTACTCATTGTCTAATTTTCAAATACACAAGAAGCAATTGAAGGGAAAAAAAAGCCAACAAAACTCCATGGCTTAGATCAGGTGCACCTTGGTCTTTATTCTCATATTGTTACTCCTTAGCATTTGGAGAAGTTTTTGACAGCCAACTTTCCCAGTGCAACCAGTATTTTTATTTCTTCACTGGTGTTACCCTAGGTATTGATTATGGATCCAAATAAAGTGCAATCATTAAAAAACGTCAATCTTTTCTCCATCTTTTGTTGCCTATTGACCTAGTAGTGAAGATATTTGTCTCCTTGATGTTAAGATGTAGTCCATATTGAAGGCTGTCGTCTTTGGATTTCTGCTACAAGTTTTCAGATTGAAACACTAGCTTGAATCAAGTCTAGGACCTTTTATCAGCTCTAGTTAGGTCATTTAATAATGTCTGCATAGCTAAACAATTTATTTCTATTTAGCACCATTTCACAGAAAAGTTTTAATACATATAAGAAACTAGGTTTATGCTCATGGTAGAAGCTGGTGATGAGGTAATAATTTCAATATTATCAGAGAATTTGGGGTGATTACTCCAGTTAGACTCACTGCTGTCAAGTTAATTTTGGCTCAGAGTGATCTTCTGTTGGTTTCAAGACTGTAAAACTTTACAAGGAGTTTCCCATCTTTTTTTCTGGCAGAATAGCTATACAATGCTTTGTCCTGCTGAGCTCCCTTTTGAAATCTATTCAGCTGTTTTCCTTCAGCATGCTTTCCTTCTGTTTTGGCATCTTGATCCTCTAGTGTGATTTTTAGAGTCTCTTTTGACATCCATTTCAATTTTTTTTCTTTCTCCTCTGTTTTTGTAATGACTTTTCCCTTTCTTCATGGATGACATCCTTCAGGATTGCAGCACAGCTTCTCCACCCCCCCCCCCACCCGTTGTGTACCTTCAAATTGGATCTGACAGGCACAGGAGGTGATGTCCCTCCTTCTCCAGCAGAGCATCTGGTGGATGATATCCTTAATATCATCCCACAACTCATCTGGCCTTCTTTTATTTGTGTTCAATGCCCTAAACTTATTCCTAAAATGATCATGACATTCATATGGAATTGATTAAAGATCATATCTTGGTTCCTGGTGGACTTATTTTCATTTCCTTCAGCCTCAGTTTGAACTTGCATATGAGTAATTGATGATCTGAGCCACAGTCTGACTTAGTTTCGACTGCTGATATTAAGCTTCTCCAATGATTTCTTCAACGAATGTAGCTAGTCCAATTTCTATACATACCATCAGTTGAGATTCATGTATAAAATTACCATTTATGTCTTTTTTTAAAAGTAATTGAATGAATATATAATTCTAAATACAATATTTAATCATCCTACTTCCAGCCTCATTTCTATCACCAAGCCCATATTTTCCAACTTCTATTCCTTCTTCACTATTTTCCACTTTTACTTTCCAGTCTCTAATTATCAGTAATTCATCTTGATTGCATGTTCGGTCAATTTTGGACTGCATGATTTGGTAAAATTCTCAATTTCTTCCCCTTTGGATCCAGATGTAGGAGCACATATTTAAATAATAGCCATGTTAAGAAATCTTCCTTGTATGTGTAAAAATATCCTATCACTCACAACGTTGTGTTTTAGGATAGAACTTGAACATTTGACAATGAATGCAACATCATTCTGCTTCTCTTTTTCATTCCCTGCATAGTATACCATGTGCTTATCTGATTAAAACTGGCCAAACTGGTCTATCTCAGCTCACTTATGCTAGTACGTTGATGTTCATGCATTCCCTTTCATTTTTACCAATTTCCAGTTTTCCAACATCCAAGCTCCTTACATTCATGTTTTAATTATTAAACAATGCTTGTTATTGTTTTTCCTCATTTCAACTGACTACCAATGTAGTCAGTTTCTACTACTACACTACTATAACTATCCTAGTTCTTTTTATGTTCATATTGTTCCCTTAATTGTGCTCATGTGGAACCTATCCCTGGACTATTGGATGAAAACTCATCAATAACATATTTAATGCAGATGACATATTTCTTGTCAAACATGGAAAGGACTTGAAGTGCTTGCTTCAGAAGATGGGTGACTATAACTTTCAATATGGATTGCATCTTAATGTCAAGAAAAGAAAGATTTTTACTACTAGACCCATAGGCAACTGTCAGTGATTTCATCTTGAATCCAAACTCAATACACATGGAACCAGCTTTCAGAAGAGAAGGAGATGTATTAAACTGTGAAAGTTTGCAGTCAGTTACTGCTCAAAATTATTGAGGAACAACAATGTTAGTTTGAAGACTAAGGTGCACCTGATTCAGATCATGGTATTTTTAGTCACTTGCTTTGCATCTAAGAGCTGGACAATGTGTAAAGGTGACAGAAGAAGAACTGATGTCTTTGAACTATGGTGAAAAGTACTAAATATTGCACGGTCTGTCAAAAGGATAAACACATATATTCTAGAGCAGGTGCAGCCAGAGTGTCTGTCTCTGAGAGGCAAAGATGATAAAGCTTCTCCTCCCATATTTTTGACATATTACTAAGAGAGGCTAGTCATTGGAGTGGGACACTATGCTCAGAAAGATAGAGGGAGAACAAAAGAGAGGAAGGCCCTCAAATAGATGGATTGACACAATGACTGCAGCAATGAACTTGAGTGTGTCAGAGACTGTGAGAATGGCACAGGTTAGGTCAGGATTCACATCTGTTGTTTATAGGGTCACTATGAGTCGTATTCAACTATACAGCACTTAACAACAACCACCAACATATTTGCAAGCCTCCATAAGCAACTCTTTTCATCCCCATAAGATCCTGTCTTTCTTATGAATCTTAAAACCAACTTATACCATTTAAGGTTGAAAGGAGATACAGTGAGTTAATCCTTTGGGAGCTTTGCCAATACACCCCTCTGGTAGTCAGAAAAGCAATCTCCCCTTTATGCAATTTACAGGCATGAGAATCTAATGAAGAGTCAGTTATAAATTATTTTCAACCCTACAGGAAAGCATTTGAGTGTTGTGGGTTTAATATTGTCTTCTTGTGGGTGTGGTTTTGTTGTTTTGTTTTGTTTTAACGCAGTGACTGAATGGACTTAAGCACAATGGAGTGTGTGAGGCTGGCACAGGTTAAGCCAGAATTTCACTCTAGTCTACAAAGGGTTGCTTTGAATCAGAACTGACTACATGAAACCAAACAAAATATATGACTCTTGGTTTCTCACAATCCAAAATCCCGCACAATAAACATTGTTCAGATTTCCTTCCCAAATATGGTTTAGTCACTATAGCATTTGACTCTTGCCACAATGTCAGTCCTTGAAATAACTACTAAGACACATTCTGCTAATAAATGAGGATCATAAAGTTTTATGTCATTTATTATTAATTAAAAACCTTTTAAATATATAGCAGAGAAAGGGGCAAGGCTTGCATCAGGATTGGAGGAAGATTCATCAACAATCTATGTAATGAAAATTACACAACCTTGCTTGCTGAAACTGAGGAGGACCTGAAGCTCTTACTGCAGAAGGTCAAGGACTGCAGTATCCAATATCGATTGAAGTTCAACATCAAGAAGACAAAGATTCTTACCACTGTGCCAATTGGCAGCACCAGGATAGACAAGAGAAAAGATTGAGATTGTTACCAATTACAGCTTGCTAGGCTCCACAACCTCTGTTCAGACAGGAAATCAAAAGACTAATAGCACTAGGAAAATCTTCTGTCAGGGACCTCTCCAGAATACTGAGAAGCAAAGATGTCAGTCTAGAAACTAAAGTACACCTGATCCAGGCCATGGTCTTCACAATTACCTGCTATGACTCAGAGAGCTGCACAACGACTAAGGATAACAGAATAATCATCGATGCCTTTTCTTTGTGGTGCTGCAGAAGAGTCTTGAACATACCATGGACTGCCAAGAAATCAAACAGGTCTGTTTTGGGGAAGGTGAATCCAAGATTCTCTTTTGAGGCTGGAATTCTGAATCTCCATCTCACGTACTTTAGGTATGTGGCAAGGAACGACTGGTCATTGGGGAAGAATACCTTGCTTGGAAGGGTGGAAGGACAGCAGAGGAAAGTAAGACCTCAAATGAGTAAATGGGGAAATGGAGGTAGGTATTTCGGAATCAGTGAGACTGTCCCAGGACAGGGCAGGCTTCAGAGCTGTTGTACATAAAGTTGCTATGATTTGCAGGTTATTTGACAGCACATAACAACAAAAACAATATGTTATTATAATTCATGTTGTTGTTACTGATGTTTCTATTGTATGCTATTTTACTGTGGAACATTTTGGTCAGAAACAGCGCTTTTCATACATTAGTTAAATTGTCACAACACAGTTTTAAGGTAAGGTGATTATTGGATTTTCACTATTTTAGATTATAACCTGCATGCTTGGTAAAAGGAAATTAGAATGTTTATCATTTAATCCTCTTGTTCCAAAGCGATCTCTTCTCATTATTTTTTTCATGGATTATTTTCTCACACTTGATAATGAAAAAAAATATTATTTAGAAAATGTCTCAAGTGTTGGAGTATTAATTTGTTTGTATTTTATATATTTTGGAAACTATTCTTTTCTTTGAAAACTATTTCTGCCATATTAAACATTCTTTTAAGTTCTTCTTAGGTAGAAAGTACAAAACTGCATCAGTGATATGACTTTCATATCCTTTTTCCCAAAGGAATGAAAGTAGTAATCCGTTACCTACTCACATTTGCTGTCTTCAGTAACTTCTTTTCTCATTCTAACTCTGCATGGCATAATTTCTTTCTTTATTGATTCTTTGTTCTTAAAGAAAATGGATATATTTCACTAGGGAGATAGATTTTATGTATTTCAATGGCTATTTATTAACTACTTACCATTATAACTTTTCTTATCATTCTGAACTGAAAGGAAACTACTATCTGGTATATGTTTTCTAATTTCACCGAATTAACTTTTATCCCTTTTATTCTTCTCCACTTTCTTGGACCAAACTCTATAAGAAACTTTCACAAGCAAAATAGTATATATATATAGTTATGTGATGTTTTGTCTGCTTTTTAACTCTTATCTAAAGTTACTATTTTCCTCTGAAGTTGAAACATCTTTTATTCTTTTCAGTGTATCTGCTCATTTTATTAGCCCTTAACTTTACATACTTTCAAGGTTGATCTTTCTAAAGTTATTAGATTTGTTTTTGTGCTAACTAGTTTGCAGTTTCTGATTTCTAGATTACTGTATGTCAAATTTAATCATAATGCTGTCAACTGGTCGAATGGCTCAACTCCATTTTTCTTCTTCACTGAGTTTTTCCTTTATTCTAAGTTAAATCATCATTCCCTCTAGAGGATTTGACAGACTAATTCTAGAAGCAAGCATTTACCTGAGGCAATATTCTGTGTGCTTTGTAAGATGTTTCTCCAAAGTTATAAAATTAATGTCTACATCCCTTCATTATTCATATTTTAATTTTCTTGCTCTAATTGTATCAAAATAGAATTATATAGAAATACCTTAAAATGTTCAGGAAAAATTATTAAGAAATTTTCAATCCTCATTTGACACATCTATATTGAAGAATATCTTTTGGGGTGATGGTATATTAGTGGAATTTTATTAAATTACATTTGTTTTTATATAATGAATATGAAAGAAAGTCTAATTGTGTGTTTATTATAATTATTTATATACTTTCATAATTATGTTCTGAGGATTCTGTTATAAATGAATTTGGATATAGTGGGTTTTTTGTTTTGTTTTTTACGTTTTCACTACAATAGGCCTGTATTATGTGTAGGGAGCTCTGGTGGCCTAGGCTGTAGGTATTTGAACTGCTCACCCAAAGGTGGCACCTTAAATGGCATTTCAAATCCGCCAGCACCTCAGTGGGTGAAAGGTGGGCAAACTCTTTCTCTATGGCTGATTTATAGTCTCTGAAAACCATTTGAGGGTCAGCTCTGTGTTGGTTCTAACTCAACAGTAATGAGTTTAAGAGTTTTGAGTTTACTATATGCATCGTTATGAATCAGTGCTTGTCTTTGGAGGTTGTAAATACTTGCCATAAACTTGTAGATGCATCATGCTATAGCACGTTATGTAATACAAAAATTGGTAACTCAAAATGCCCCAAGTCAGAGAATACTTGTATAGATTTCAATTAGTATTCTCAAATAATATTTACCTTTGACTTTTTAAAAATGCTCTCAGTAAAAAGAAATCTGTAATTTTTGCAATTTCTCTTTGATTAAATCACTTGACAAGAGAAAAAATGATGCAGACAGAGAATATTGAATATATAACATACTGCCATACTAAACAAAGCTTTCTTGGAAGACAGGCAGTTAGAAAAGTCCTTAAGAATGAGGATGGTTAGATTTGATATATATTTTGGATATGTTTTCAGGAGAGGCAAATCCCTACAGTGTGATATCGTGCTTGGTGAAATAGAGGGCCAGTGAAAAAGAGAGTCTTCAATGAGATGAATTTACACAGTGGCTGAAGCACTGGGTTCATTAGTAGATTAGTAGAATGGGACCAGGCCAGGTGGGGTTTTGTTCTGTTGTGCAAAGGATCTTTATGAAATGGAACTCATTCAATGGCACCTAACAGAAACAATGTGTGAAGGAGGGCATATGAATACTTGTGATTAATTGGTTTCATATATGCTAAGGAATTGGAAACGAGACAAGGTATAGTACACTTGTGAGCAGAGTATAATTAGATGCTCACCTATTTAGATATTAGGCTAAATGCATAATTCTGCTTAGAGAAGGTAGGAAAGTACTGAAGAGCAATGATGTCAGTCTGGATACTAAGGTGAACCCGATACAGGCCATAATCTTTGCAATCAGTTGCTATGTATCAGAGAGCTGGACAGTGAGTAGGGTGATAGAAGAAAAATTGATGCCATTGAGCTTTGGTGTCGGAGAAAAGTATTGAATATACCATGGACTGCTAAAAGAACAAATAGGTTTGTCCCGGACAGGGTTAAACCAAGCTGCTTCTTGGAGGCAAGGATTCTAAAACTTTGTCTGATATACTTTGGACATGTTGTAAGGAGGGACCAGTACTTGGAGAAGGATGTCATGCTTGGAAGAGTCAAGGGACAGCCTAAGAGAGGAAGACCCTCTATGAGATGGAATGATTCTGTGACTGGTGTCATGGGGGTAGGTGTGTCAGAGACAACAGAGTAGCACCGGATAGAGCAGGGTTTAGGGCTGTTGTACACAGGGTTGCTATGAGTCGCAGGCAACTCAATCGCACATAACAACAACAAGAGGGTTCCACCATAGTTGTTGTAATTAAAGTTCTGCCACATAACTGCCTATATCCATATATAAAAGTTCTCACAATAGTGCCTTTATGATTCAACCATTGTCATCGTAAGTCCCAAACAATTGTTCATTAAGCTGCCCACTCTCCCTTAATTCATTTTCTCCAGTCTTTATTAGGACTGTGAATCACTCTGTTCATTGTAATAAATTATTTCCCAATTATGCTGATGAAGTTTATTTTAATTGTTTCCAATAAGAGTTGATCAAATATGTGCTCAGCTCATGACAACCTTAGGTATCCAGCCAAGTCCTATGCAATCCTCAGTTATTGCTCTGTTTAGTTCATTATTACAGCTTTTGTTTCTATCCATCTTGCTGGAGATCTCCCTTTTTGCTAACGCTTTACATTACCCCTCATGATGTCCTTTTTCAGGGTCTTACCCCTCAATATAACATGTTCAAAGTGATAGGAAGTTTTGTTATTCACAAATCGAGAAAGCAGTTTTCTGTGCTTCCTGCAATTTTTAAAAGATCTCTGTGTTTACCTTCTTCCTTATCATGGGCTGGCTTGTACCATTTATATCCCTGTTTTTTTTCCCCCCCTTGTATTCTCTAATAACTCATGCCAAAAAGCAAGCAAGCAAACAAACAAACAAACATATCTACACATTTGCTTTGTTTTGTTTTCTCTCAGCTGAGGAAATGATGCTTCAGTAGGGTACTTGAGTACGAGAATATTTATAACAATGCAAAATTTCTCAGACTTCACTGGTCATATGAGAAAAGCTCAGCTAATGGAATGCTAGTGGAAGTATTGTGCTGAGCTTCTGGTTTAGCGGCATACAGAGTATAATTTCGCTGTCGACCACTGAAATAAGTGTGTGATAGCAGGCCTCTCAGAAAGAAGTATGCGTGCAACGTCCTAGGGATGGTGGAGCAGCAAACACAGTAAACTTGGACCTTGCCAGTTTAGTAGTAGATGCGAATTTCCATAGCCTCTGACGTTTGAAGTGATAGAGTGATATTTTTATTAGTAGATAATATCCCAGGAAGTTCTAGTGACACAGTCGATAGGGAATTGCTCTGCTAACCCAAAGATTATGTCTCTCTGATAGTTCAAATCCAACAGTGGAGAAAGATGAGCAGTCTCTTCCCATACAATTTACAGCTTCTGAAAACTGTCTGGAGGGTCAGTTGTGAGTCAGTTTCAACTCAATGACTGAAGTGTTTTGTTTCTGCTTTTTGGATTTTTAAAAAATTGTCATTTCAATGAAAGTTCACAGAAAAGTTGTGTGTTCATACATTCATTGATGCCTAATTTTCCCCCTCTCCATCTCCACAAATTCACTTCATAATATACTTCTTATTATTAATTTTCATACGTATAATGTCTAATCATATATTCTCTTTGAGAGGTGATACACGATCATCAAAATCTATATTACCACATTCACCTCAGATGAAGTTTTTATTCTTTTATCCATGTTTTAGGCAAGCAAAGATATCCTTTTTTTTTAACATGAGGAATATCAATTTCCTTCATCACTCTCTTAACCTTCATTTTAATCCTGCTTCTTTACTGATATCCTTTTAAGTGCTGCTGGGTATGAAGAAGAGAATATGGTTTAAAATTAAGAAGGGTGTGTGTCAGCATTGTAGTCTCTCTACATACTTATTCAATCTGTATGCTGAGAAAATTATCTGAGAAGCTGGACTCTATGAAGAAGAATGTGACATTAACATCAGAGGAAGACTTATCAATAACCTGTGTTATGCAGATGACACAACCTTACTTGCTGAAAGTGAGGAGGATTTGAAACACTTATTGCAGAAGATCAATGAATACAGCCTTCAATATGGATTGCATCTTAATGTCAAGAAAATAAAAATTCTTACAGGTAGACTTAACATCATGATGGATGGAGAAAAGACTGAAACTGTCAACAACTGCATCTTGCTTGAATCCAAAAGTAACATCCTTAATACCAGAAGTCTGGAAATAAGGAGACTGATTGCACTGGGAAAGTCTGCAATTAGAGACTTATCCAAATTAGTGACATGTAATGATGTCATTTTGAAGACTAAGGTGCATCTGATTCAGGCCATGGTCTTCTGATTAATTGCTAAGCATCTAAGAGCTTGACAATGAGTAAAGATGATAGAAAAAGAATTGACACCTTTGAACTGTGGTGTTGGAGAAGAGCACTAACCATCTCACAGACAGCCAAGAGAGAAAACAGCTATGTCTTGGAGAGGGTGCAGATGGAGTGCTCTTTGGAGGCAAGAATGATGAGGCTTTGTTTCACTTGTGTCGGGCATGTTGCTAGGGAAGGGCTATTCCTTGGAGAGGAACCTGATGCTGGAAAGAGTGGAGGGTTGGCAAAGGAGAGGAAGACCCTCAACCAGGTGGATTGACACAGTGACTGCTGCAATCGGCTCTTGTGTGTCAGGAAGTTTGAGGATGTCACAGGGTTCAGAGCTATTGTTCAAAACAGATGGGTTTTGTATGGGGATGGGTCGTACTCAACTCAATGGCATGTAACAACAACAATATATGCTTCTAAACAATCCCAGGAGGCATGCTTCATAAAGCACTGATTTGGTAACTGAAAGACTGATAATTTGAGTCACCAGCTACTCCACAGGAGACATGGAAGTGATTAGATTATAAAGCCTCAGAAACCTGAAGGAGATTTCTTGGGAGTTGAAATTGACTTCAAGACAGAGTATATTCTTCTAAATGTCATTTCCCCACATCTTTCTTATACTTCCTCTTCACTATTAACAGTAATTGCCTATATCTAGAAAAATAGTGCACAATTTTTAAAATTAGAAATTGCTTATTTTTCACTTTCTCCTGTTTTTACAACACTAAAACATATCTGTTTCATTTTCTGTTGTCTATCTATATTTCCCTGTTTTCATGGTATTATTGTAAACTTCCTTTTGTATTTTATTTGATGCTATCTATATTACACTTTATTAAATAAAACTACAAAGATTATCTTATTTAGGGTAACACCATTAAACCCACCCCACACCATCAAGTTAATTCTGAGGTGTACTGCCCTGAGGGGCGGAGAGAAGTTTCCCTTAGGTTTTCCTAGGCTGTGAATCTTTGCAGCAGCAGTCTCCAGGCTGGTAGGTATGAACTGTCAACCATCTGGTTAGCAGGTAAGTGCTTTAACCACTGTGTAACTATGTCTCCAGTCATTCAGGTAATTTCCCCAGTTGACTCATTCTAAACTTTCTGAAAGATTGTTGATGGGAACCACCCCTCACCTAAAGGCATCGTTGTGCCAGGTGCTAAGCTCACTCAATATTATAATTTGTTGCTGGTGACTTATTGATACCCCAATTTCATTGGTTCTGGTAGCACACACAGTTGGAGGAGATGCTGCACTTAAAACTTGCATTACCTTGGAAATAAAATATCACTTTTTAACAAGAGGCAATCTTATTCCATTCAGGTGAGAAGTTTCCGGATATTTAAGGATCATTTTCTAATGAGCATTTTAAAATGAAAATTGGACAGTTAAAAGGAAATTTAAAAAAAACACCCTGTAGATTCATGTGTGTGTGTGTGTGTGTGTGTGTGTGTGTGTGTGTGTAAGACAGTCTCTGATGAAGTTTGACTCTGGCAATTTAATTTTTCAGGATAATGGTAAGCATAGATAATTTATTGCAAATTTAACAATTCAGGACTCAAAGCTATTAAATAATTGCAACTTCATTGCTGATTGGCTGAACTCAAATCAAAAAGGGACCTTTAATGTACTTAATATTTTTCTGAAACATAATTCAGTCTCAATGACTTTGAAAGGGACATTAATAGTTTTCTGAAAATATAACCTTGAAAATTAAATCCATTATGTATTTCCAAGATTAAGGATGAAACTACTCTGTCAAATAAGTCATTACATTAGCATAATGAGGTATGAGAGAAGATATAAGTGAGAAACAGCAAGTAAAAAGTACTTTGTACCACAATTTGGCCACATTTAACCAAAATGACCTTTAGAAGCAGAGCTGAAGGGTCAGGTTTATCATCACTGTTCCAGCTTAAGTAATATATTTCTATTTAGGAGAACAATTTGCTGAAAATTGCTGCAGTAAGAATTTATGCCTGGTCCAGCTCCCTACCTACAATACATGGGACTTGAGTGGAAGCAACTTCTAAGAACAGCAGTTTGCCAGCAATCACTTCCCTAAAGCAAAACACCTGAAGTGTTTGCTGCTATTGCTTCCCTCTAAAAGCAGGCAAATAAAAAGCAGAAACGTTATTAAAACTTATTTTAGAACATTCATTTGAGGAAAAACAACTAATAAAATTTTAAAATGCTGAAAGAAATAGCGTGCTGTGAACATGTCTGTTACCTTGAAACTGAGAAATGTCAGACTGTCTGGTCATCTGGCTTTGGAGGTGATTTTCAAGTTTTTGCCCAAAGATAATTTACAAAGATAATCCACAAAAAAAAAAAACAAAACAAAACAACAACAACCCCATTTACTTGGCAGTAATAAGATAATGATATCAAGAGCATTTCCTAATTCTCTTGCATTCTGATTATGGCTTCTTCCTTCTCTAATTAACTAACTACTCTTTGACTTGAGAAAATCTCTTCAGTAAAAGTAGCTGAGGGAAATAACGCCCAGCTGAGAGTCTGACCCTTAGTAGACACCAGTAAATATTTGTTGAATGAATATTGAATACATAAGCACTGATTTACTTTGAAAAGTGGGCTTTCATGGTTACATGTGGCATTGGTTAAACGCATGATTGACAGAATTCTCTTGAACAATGATTTATAATTCTTTTTACGGTTTCCTCATTCTCTAAAAATGATCTCAGAAGTGTCTTTTTCCCCTGTTTGCCAGCTCCGGTGTGCTATACTTGTCAAAACATCAATTTCTTTGCTGTGTCAGTGACTTTTAAAAGAGGACAAAATTGAAACTGATTCAGCACACCGTAATGATGTTGATGACAGGGATAAAAGAGATCCAAAAGCTCTCCTCCTTGACCTTTCCTGGCAGGTTTGTTTTTTCCCCAGTTAAGAGGTAGTCACAGAGTGAAGCAGTATTATCTAAGACCACCAAAACCTTAGCGCCAGAGATAGATCTTACATTGTTCATAGACACATTACACCCTTCTTATTTCTTTGATCATTTAAAATATGTCCCAAGGAAATTGATTTAAAAAAAAAATAAGTGTAGATTGGAAAAAATATAATGCAAGCCAGGGAAGAATACCAGCAACTCAGGATCAAATCAAATATATTACCTAAAGGAGTAGTCATTAGAGACCACTGCTTTCAGTAGGTAGTGAGATCCAGGAGGCTATATGTCTTATAGACAGAGAAATGGGAGCAAATAAAATGAGAGTTAGGATCCCACTGCTATAAAAATGCTACTACTTATATATTTACAATAAGCAGTAATGATTCAAAACAACTGTGATGCAATCCCAATGACATATGATTCTAATCTACCAGCTGCTCCATGGGAGAAGGACGGACAACCTCTTATACAATTTACTGCTCTGAAAATCCACTGGAGGTATGGTTCAGCTCTGACTGGATGACACACAACAACAACAACTACATTCAGTAAGATTTAGAAATTATATAATTACATTTAATATGCTTTCTATCCTTTACATTATGGCTCTAATTGTGGTTTCATGTTCCATTGTAAGGTTAACCAAGTGATATTTTAATATTTACTCTTCCTATTGAACTGCATTGCTCTTCAGAACTTTGGAAAGGTCCCTAACAGCATCTGATATAGGCCATGGTCTTAGCAATCACTTGTTATGCATCAGAGAGTTGGACAATTACTGGGGAGGATAGAAGAATTGACGCCTTTGAGCTGTGGTGCTGGAGAAGAGTACTGAATGTACCCTGGACTGCCAAGAAAACAAGCAGATTCATCCTGGAGAGGGTTAAACCGGGAGGCTCCTTGGAGGCAAGGATTCTGAGGCTCCATCTAACATACTTTGGACATGTTGTATGGTGGGACTGGTCCTTGAAGAAGAACATCATGCTTGGTAGGGTGGAGAGACAGCGCCGGAGGGGAAGGGCCTCTATGAGGTGGATTGATTCCGTAACTGGGATATCGGATGGGAGTGTCAGAGACAGTGCGATTGGCACAGGACAGAGCAGAGTTTAGAGCTTTTGTACATAGGGTTGCTGTGAGTTCCAAGCGACTCGAGGGCACATAACAACAACAACTACAACACTGAACTCCATAAGTTTCTTTGAGGACAAACTCCAGAGCTGTTGTACATAGAATCTCTCTGAGTTACAGGTGACTCGATGGCACATAACAACACTTTTTTAAAAATTAAGTTTTAAAGGCCCCTGTATAACAATCTCTTTTGTTCTTGTGAACGCTTCCCTGAAGTTTACTGAATGGAATAGAAAAAAGGGCAGGGGGATGCAAATATCCTACGGTGTTACTCTTCAACATTTTGTGATCTGAGTGAATTTGTGAGACTATCCTATTCACACATATAAATGTCTGCTATATGCATTGTTGAAAAAAAGCTGGAAGACTTTATAATAGTTTTACATTATCTGTGCTATACTATCTTAATTCCACATTTCTTCGCTTTGCTTTAAGCTCTCTACATAATACGGCAAGCGTCAGGGTCTTTCCTGACATTCATTTTGGCCAATTCTCCCACCTTCTTTATTTATTGTTCGACTTTGATAGACTTATGAAGTGAAAATATTACAACTTAGACCAGGTACACCTTTAGTAGTCAAAAGTATCCTTTTGCCATTTAGTACTATAGGGAAATCCTTTGCAGTTTTTTTGTTCAGTGCTCATTTGGTTTCCTGATTTCTGCTTCTATGAGTCTTGACTGTGAATATAAGCAAAATGAAATCTTAAAGATTCACATCATCAGGTAACTCCGCTTTGAGGAGGCAGTTCTTCCCTATTTGTGCTGTATCTTCCCACATTCAAGGCTACTCTTCTGCCACTCTTACCAATTTTTTATTCACTGTGGTTCATCAAGTTTTCACTCACCAATTATTTAAAAAGTAGGCTGTCAATATTGCTTCTTAGCCTGGAGTCACCCCCACTCCACTTCAGTATATATACCTGTATACCTGGAAAACCCTGCTGATATTTAAAATATCAGTGACTTAGTTTACAGCATCACAATCACAATATCTAATCTAATACAGTACAGAAAACTGACAAGTGGGACACATACATGCTCATACACACACTTTAATTTTGTACAGGTGACTTAGAGGTAAGGAACTGCACTGTGAGCATAAAGCTGAGTGGCTCCAGTCCACTAGCTTCTCCATGAAAGAAAGATAGGCGCTGCGTGATCTAATGCCTCTGAAAACCCACTGGAGAGTCAGTTATGGGTCTGTTCTGGTTGAACCGTATATGACAGCAACTATAAGGGCAATTAAAAATGAGAGATAGTTGGTTTCATTGCATTATGCTATTAATGCAAATTTAAATAAAACAGGCTCCATAAAAAGTGAAAACTCTCTTAATACTAAGGTTCTCACTAACAAAAAATGAAACTATAATATTGAAAATGTATACATTTCCTTTGTTTATAATCAAAGTTTTCTCAGATTACCTAGTTATATAACCATCATATATTTTATACAAATAAATCAATATTTTAAGTTTTAAATGAAAATTTTATTATACTGTATTGTTCTTTTGTTTGCAAAGAAAGCATTGGGATAACTAGACTAGGATTAGAGTGGCTAGTTACTACTAATAGTCTCTAATTTATAACATATTCCAGTTACCATAAACTAACTGACCACTAGCTGCTTTCTTTTATCTTTTTATTATTATTAATTTGTATGCATGTATTAAAATATCTGTAAGTTTATATGTACTAATTCATACCCACAAAAATAAGGAAAACTTAGATTTATAAAAGTATCAGTGACAAAAATAATATCAATGAGAAACATCCAAAAAGAGAGAGAGAACCACTTAACGTCAGAACCAACTTACAATGCTTTGATTGGAACAAACTAAATGGTATGTCAAGGATTATTCTTAACTCAACTGAACCTAGCTTAATAAATAGCTGTTGTCCTTCCATCTTATGAATTATGAGAAAGGAATAACTACACCATATTTATGGAACTGTGAAGCTTCTAATAATAAAATAGAGCAAGTAAGTAATTACTCAATTAAATTTATATTTTCAATATGTTTCCTTTAAACTAACTTAGAATAATTGCAAATCTGTTGTAGAATTCTCACCACTGGACCAATCGGTAGCATCAGGATGGATGGTAAAGAGATTGAGATTGTTCACAGCTTCAGTTTGCTCGGCTCCACGCATCAGGATGGATGGTAAAGAGATTGAGATTGTTCACAGCTTTAGTTGGCTCGGCTCCACAGTCAACAGTCTTGGCACCAGCAGCCAGGAAATCAAAAAACGTATTGCCATGGGAAAGTCTGCGGTTAGGGACCTCTCCAAAGTACTCAAGAGCAATGGTGTCTCTCTGGAGACTAAGG
Source organism: Elephantulus edwardii (assembly GCF_000299155.1). NCBI lineage: Eukaryota > Metazoa > Chordata > Mammalia > Macroscelidea > Macroscelididae > Elephantulus > Elephantulus edwardii. The sequence goes on from NW_006399752.1 coordinate 10,716,154, forward strand.
TGTGCCTGAGAGAGGCCATGATTTTTGCAATCACTTGTTATGCATCAGAGAGTTGGACAAAGACTAGGGAGGATAGAAGGAGAATTGAGGCCTTTGAGCTGTGGTGCTGGAGAAGAGTACTGAATGTACCATGGACTGCCAAGAAAACAAACAGATTCAACCTAGAGAGGGTTAAACCAGGCTGCTCCTTGGAGGCAAGGATTCTGGGGCTTCGCCTGACATACTTGGGACATGTTGTAAGGAGAGACAGGTCTTTAGAGAGGGACATCATGCTGGGTAGAGTAGAGGGACAGAACAGGAAGGGAAGACCCTCTATGAGGTGGATTGATTCAGTGACTGGGGTAATCAGAATGGGTGTGTCAGAGGCAATGAGATTGGCACAGGATAGAGCAGGGTTTAGGGCTGTTGTACATAGGGTTGCTATGAGTCACAAACGACTTGACGGAACATATCAACAACAACATTGTAGAATTAAGTGACACCATATCACAAAATTCTATTGAAGTAGATTCAAATATTTTGTTTTCTTTCATTGGTTAGTAAATAGTTATTAGATTTTATTTTGTGAAATTTAGATATTAGAAAGCAATAATAAAATGTAAAATTATTAACAAATCATAGCTCAAACACGGAACACTCTCCCAAAATTGTATATTCCTGTAGTCTTGATTTTCTTTTCTTAATTGATTTTCTTTTCTTAATTTTCTTTTAGATAATAAGTTTTGCTTTGCAAACAATTACTTGAGATCATTAGTGTAAGTGTAGGGCAAATATTAGTTGAAACAATATTCTGTGTTTTTATTTTCCACTTAACGCAAGTATAAAACCTCCTTAGAATATGTCAGTTACTTGGTGACCCTGAAAAGTAAATAGCTGGCCGATTAAGGAAGAAGATTAGAAAGCCAGAGTAATATTAGATCAGCAATAGTTAAGCTGTTTTATCCTTCAGCACTCTTGGCTTGAAAGCAATGTAGTCTACAACCCAGAAGTGGTAATCAGATATAGACTGAAGAGCTCTGGGAGAAGCTCTCTAGTCGAGGCTCAAGGAGCAGGAAAGGAAGGACTCTTAATACTTAGAGTGTGCAGCCCTCCCTTATCTCATTCATTTTATTTTATTCCCCCCCTCCATTTCCCTACACAAAGCTGTAATGGGATAATACACACAACAGTGGAACGCCACAGAGGCCAACAATCTTGAGTGAGGGGAGTTTTCCTTTCTGATTGGTAGAGCAGAGGTCCAAAGAGGGTGGGGACAAACTCTGATAACTTTTGTTCCATCATTGCTCTTGGTCTGTAGGTACTTAGCAGAGCATGAGACTGAAAACAATCTCCAGTTTTTCTGCTGAAGGAGATTAAAGAGGTTTCCCTGGGAACTATAAAAATTCCAAGGAGATGGTAAGGAGGGAATAGCTCAGGGATTAAACTTCAGAAAGATGTTTATAAACTATTGAGCTCTAAATTGTGTGCATGGATTTGATGATCAGCTTGCAGATTTGCACAGTGTGGAAAAGCGGGTAAGGAGCCCTGCTAAGGCAGAGTATGCAATGTCAGACCACTAACAGAAAGTATGACAGTTCCAATTACCAGGGCCTCCATAGGAGGAAGTAATAAGTTTTTTCCTATAAAAATTTATAGCCTTGAAACCTGGTAGAGGGTTCCTATGAGAGAGGATTGACTCAATGGAAATGGAGGTTTACAGAGTATATGAAAAATTAACAGATTTATAGCTGAATACAGATTATCATTTCTTTACTGAACTCAACTAATTGATGATGTTCTATAATATCAAAATTTTTCATAAGATTTTAATCACACAATAAAAATGAAATGAGAAGGGAATTGGAAATATTAGAGAAGACAACAGAAATGTTAAGTATTTGGAGAAATGTAATAAATCATTCTTTTTCCCTGGATTTTTAAAATTATATCTAACTATGAAAAGCAAAAATTGTGCTGTCTTCTAGATAACACTTCCCATGGCAATACGTCTTCTAATTTCCTGGCTACTGGTATCGAGAGTGTTGACTGTGGAGCCAAGTAAACGAAAGCTGTGAACAATCTCAATCTCTTCACCATCCATCCTGATGCTGCCAATTGGTCCAGTGGTGAGAATATTTGTTTTCTTGACAGTGAGCCTCAATCCATATTGGAGGCTGTAGACCTTGACCCTCTGTAGCAAGCGCTTCAGGTCCTCTTCAGTTTCAGCAAGCAGGGTTATGTCATCTGCATATCGCAGATTGTTGATAGATCTTCCACCAATCTCGACCCCACATTTTTCCGCATAGAGCCCAGCCTCCGGATAATCTGTTCTGCATACAGGTTGAAAAGGTATGGAGATAGGACACATTCCTGGCGTACACCCTTCTCAATTTTGAACCATGAAGTCTTTCCTTGCTCTGTTCTGATGACTGCCTCTTGGTCCCACTAGAGATTTCTCATTAGCACAATCAAGTGTTCTCTCCAAAGTACTGAAGAGCAATGGTGTCTCTCTTGAGACTAAGGTGTGTCTGCCACAGGCCATGGTCTTTGCAATATCTTGCTATGCATCAGAGAGTTGGACAATGACTAAGGAGGAAAGAAGGAGAACTGATGCCTTTGAGCTGTGGTGCTGGAGAAGAGTACTGAATGTACATGGACTGCTAGGAAAACAAACAGATTCATCCTGGAAAGGGTCAAACCAGGCTGCTCCTTGGAAGCAAGAATTCTAAGGCTCCGTCTAACATACTTTGGACATGTTGCAAGGAGGGACAGGTCCTTGGAGAGGGGCATCATACTTGGTAGGGTGGAGGGACAGTGCAGAAGGGGAAGGCCCCCTGTGAAGTGGATTGATTCAATGACTGGGGTAATCGGGATGCGTGTATTGGAGACGGTGCAATTGGCACAGGACAGAGCGGAGTTTAGGGATGTTGTACACAGGGTTGCTATGAGTCGCAAGCGACTTGATGGCACATAACAACAACAACAACAACAACTAGATAACACATAAATGCAATACATGACATACATAGTTATAGTGTAACTTTGAGTGGGAGCTGACTCAGCTAAAACTTCAGAAGGTTTTCAGAAGCTGTAAATGGCATAGGAGGAAGTTGTCCACCTTTCTCGTGTGGACAGCTGGTTCTTTCAAACCATGTTTCTTTGAGTTGGCAGTGAAACTCCTTACCACTAAGCCACCAAATAAATATGTAAATTATACAACGTGTAACTACAAATGTAATGTATGAGTTACATAATTATAAAATTGAAAATTAAAGTAACCGATTTAGTAATGAACAGTCTACATAATATTATAAATAACAAAATATCTTAAGAACTTTGTAAAAACATAAATACGTATGTTGCTCTGTATCCATACCCAAGCATATGATCTGTAAATAAACACATGACTAAAAGAGATACAGCCTAAATCACAGAAATAAGTTAAAATTTATACTCACAGATGACGCTCCAGTGGGTTTTCAGAGGCCATTGCATGGGAGAAGATTACCCATCTGTCTTCATCTGAGCAGCTGGTGGATTCAAACCATGTACCTTAGCATGGCAACACAGTTCTCGGCCATTAGGCTACTAGACTTTCCTAAAACATTTTAAGAAGAAGAAAAAAAAATGAAATATACGAGTTGATAATCTGTCCATGTACAATCATATTTATGCATTAGCAAATATTTAAAACTACATGAAGAGATAGTCTAGACCACAAAATAAGTTAAAATTTAATATTGAAAATATTAAGTAACCCTAAATATAATATGAAAGGAAAAGAAAACCATTAACATAAAACAATAAAAAGGTAGGTATAAATACTTATAAATCACTGTGCTGTAAATGGTATTTTAAAAAACCCACTAGAAGACACTATCAGAGTTTATTTTTTTGAAAAGTTTATAGTACATGCTGTTGTAAGGGTTTCACTTCAGATAAAATGGGATTGATAATGTAAACATACTGGTATGGAAAAAGGCATATATCTCACAAAATCAATCAAAAGAAATGAAGTTATGTTATCATTATACCAAGTAGATGTCACTAATACAAAAAAAAATGTCAGCATAAGGGCTAGGGTGTAATGATAATGGTCCTATTCAACAAAGAGACATAATCCTAAAAGTTGTTTTTGATTGTCTGGAAGTCAAGTACGACTCATAGCGACCCTATGAACCAAAGGCCTGAAGCCTTTCTAAAATTCATAGTTTCCAGAAGCATGTTGTTTAGGAAGTACATGCCACTCCTGCTTTCAAAATCCTAAATATGAATATGTTTATTAGTTTCAAAATACAGTTAAGCACTCAATGTCAATATTAAATCACATACATGACCAGAGGGTATAGAGAAAGGTCTTGTTTTAAAGGTACCAGGAAGGGAGCTGGCATCTGGTTTGTGCTGCTCCAGCAGTTCCACGTTGCCTCCTATGGCTGTCATGGCTCAGCCACAGCCCTCATGTTACAGAGAATCTTGAATAGACTCTGGAAAGCCATCAGCATTGATATCTCTCTGCATGTTAAGAGATGCCAGACTATCACCTTGCTATGCCTTTGGGATGATGCTGGTCTATAGCCCCTCTAATCCATCTGGTGGTGCTTTCAACTCTGACCAGGCTATTGGAAGGGCTGAAAAAGTACTAAACAAGCATAATCTGACAAATGCAGTCGTAATTTTGCTGGGACTTTCTCAGTATTACAGAGAACCAGAGAACCTTTTTGCAGGGGATGTTTTAACTAGTGTATGTGAAAACTAGGCCAGGAGCTGATTGTGGAACAGACCACCAACTACTCATATGCAAGTTCAAGCTGAAGCTGAGGAAAATTAAACCAAATCCACAGGAGCCAAAATATGACTTTGATTTTACCCCACCTGAATTTCAGAATCATGTCAGGAACAGGTTTCAGGCCTTGAACACTAATGAGCGAAGACCAGATAAGTTGTCGGGGGATGTCAAATGTATCATCCAGGAAGAGTGCAAATGGTCATTACAAAGACAGAAGAGGAAGAAAAGACCAAAATGGATGTCAGAAGAAACTCTGAAGATTGCACTGGAGCGTAGAGAAGCCAAAGCACAAGGAAGAATTCAAGGTACTAAAGAGCTGAACAGAAGATTTCAAAAGACAGCACAGAATGACAAAGCAAAATATTACAATGAATGTGTTAGGAGCTAGAGTCAGAAAATCAAAAGGGCCAAACTCATTGAGCATTTCTTAAGCTTAAGGAACTGAAGAACAAATTCATACCTAGAGTTGCTATAATCAAGGATGCTTTAGGCAGAATATTAAATGATCCAGGAGGTATTAAAAGAAGATGGAAGGAATATACTGAGTCATTGTATCAAAAGGAATTGGCAGCTACAGAAGAATTTAATGAAATAACATTTGAGGAAGAGCCTATGGTGATGAAGGAAGAAGTTCAAGCTGCTTTGAAGGAAATAGCAAAAAATAAGGCCACAGGAATAGATGGTATACCAGTTGACATATTTTAGCTAATAGATGTTGCCGTGGATATGCTCACCAAGTTGTGCCAAGAAATCTGGAGAACAACCACTTGGCCAACTGACTGGAAGAGATCTATATTTGTTCCCATTCCAAAGAAAGGTGACCCAACTGAGTGCGGAAACTACAAAACAATATCATTGATTTCACATGCAAGCAAGATTCTACTAAAGATTATCCAAAAACGACTGGAATAGTACATCAGCAGAGAACTGTCGGAAGTCCAGGCTGGGTTTAGAAGGGGTCGTGGTACTAGGGGTATTGTAGCTGATGTTAGATGGATCTTAGCTGAAAGCAGGGAATACCAGAAGAATGTCTATCTATGTTTCATTGATTATCCAAAGGTGTCTGACTGTGTGGATCATAACAAACTGTGGCTGACTCTGAGAAAAATGGGAATCCCAGAACATTTGATCGTGGTAATGCAAAGGCATTTGACTGTGTGGATCATAACAAACTGTGGCTGACTCTGAGAAGAATGGGAATCCCAGAACATTTACTTGTGCTAATACGAAACCTGTACTTGGACCAAGAGGCAGTAGTCAGAACAGAGCAGGGTAACACTGCATGATTCAAAATTGGGAAGGGTGTACGCCAGGGATGCATCCTGTCTCCAGATCTTTTCAACCTGTATGCAGAGCAGATTATCTGAGAGGCTGGGCTCTATGAGGAGAATTGTGGCATCAGGATTGGTGGAAGGTCTATTAACAATCTCTGTTATGCAGATGACACAACCCTGCTTGCTGAAACTGAGGAGGACCTCATGCACTTGCTGCAGAAAGTCTAAGACTGCAGCCTTCAGTATGGACTGAGGCTCAATGTCAAGAAGACAAAGATTCTCACCACTGGACCAATTGGTAGCATCAGGATGGATGGCAAAGTGATTGAAATTGTTCACAGCTTCAGTTTGCTCGGCTGCACAGTCAACACTCTTGGCACCAGCAGCCATGAAATTAAAAAAAAGTATTGCAATGGGAAAGTCAGCTGTTAGGGACCTCTCTAAAGTACTGAAGAGCAATGGTGTCTCTCTGGAGACTAGCGTGTGCCTGATACAGGCCATGGTTTTTGCAGTCATTTGTTATACATCAGAGAGTTGGACAATGACCAGGGAGGATAGAAGGACAATTGATGCCTTTGAGCTGTGGAGCTGGAGAAGAGTATTGAATGTACCCTGGACTGACAAAAAAACAAACAGATTCATTCTGGAGAGGTTTAAATCAGGCTACTCTTTGGAGGCAAGGATTCTGGGGCTTCATCTGACATACTCTGGACATGTTGTAAGGAGGAATAGATCCTTGGAGAGGAACATCATGCTTGGTAGGGTGGAGAGACAGCATAGGAGGGGAAGACCCTCTATGAGGTGGATTGATTCAGTGATTGGGGTAATCGGAATTGATGTGTCAGAGGTAGTGCGATTGGCACAGCATAGAGCAGGGTTTAGGGCTGTTGTACATAGGGTCGCTATGAGTCGCAATCGACTCGACGGCACATAACAACAACAACATGTATTAAATATGCACAAACATATATACTGCATATAATATGGTTTTGCGATAATGTTTGAATCACATGACATCCTATTTCACAGAATTCACGTTAGATATTAAGTAACATATATGTGCACAGGAAAGAAAATCTAATAGAACCTGAAATAGATCAATTAGAGTTTGAGATGTTAGCACTCCTCTCTTTCCTTATTCTAGGGAACTATTAGATATAAAGGGAGCTCTAGCTAAGTATTCCATTACTAACTGAGTATTAGTGGTACTAACTTAAGGGTGATGTCTTTCTGTGAGTTCAAATGTACCAGTGGCTCATCAGAAGAAAGATGGGCAATACTTTTCCTTGTGATCTAGAGACTTGGAAAACTCATTGGAGGATAAGCTACAGATTGTTTCTGACTCAATGGCAATAAGCTTTGAGAGTGGGTATAAATAAAATTAGCAAGATCATAGAAGTTGACAATGTCATCAACCCCTGAACTAATAAACAATCACCCAAAGATGTGAGAAAATATTCTACCCAAAACCCTAGACTACACTTTCTTTTCTAGTGCACCTAAGAGATTCACCAAGATGAACTACATCCTGCATCATAACACCGACTTTGAAAAACTTAAAAGTTTTATAATAAAATAGTATGATCTCTGATAATAATTGAGTTAAACTAGAAATAATATTACAAAGACAACAGGGAAATAGTTAGAACTAGGAAATCAATCTTCATATTTCTAAAGTAACCACAGAGCAAATAAGGAAATCTCAAGGGAAATCTCAAAGTAATTTGGACCAAATAAATATGAAAAGGCAACATATCAAAATTTTTAGAGTTCAAGTGAAGCCCTAAAGGATATTTGTAGCATCAACTGTTTATATTAAAATAAATAAAAGATTTTAAGTCAACAATCTTAAATTTCTGCCCTCAGTTGCAAAAGGAAAAGAACAAATATGTTTAGAAGAAATAGTAAGACCAAAAATCAATAAAATTTAAACTGTACAGGCATTAATGAAAATCAATGAGAACAAAAGATGCTTCTTTTTAAAAATCAATATAATTGATAAACCACTAGCAAGACTAATAAAGAACAAATTGGAGAAGACATAAATTACCAATATCAGCAATAAAAGAATAGATGTAGGTATAGATTTTGCAGACATTAAGATTATAATAAGGAAGCATTCATAATTCTAAGGTCACATTGTTGGCAACTTATATGGACTGGACCAGTTTCTTGAAAAGTACAAAATGTAAAATCTATTTCAAAATGAAACATAAATTCTGTAAGCATTTGTCTTAAGCTGGATTCTCTAAAGGAGCAAAATCAGACCTATGAGTTCTGGTGGCTTAGACCTCAGAAAGCTGTACTACTAATCCAACGGCAACCCATCTCTTGTGATTCAAATCCATTAGCGTCTCCTCAGGTGAAACATGGACTGTCTCCTCCTGTGGGATTTACAGCCTCCCAAAAGGTCACTGGAGAGTCACCTATGAGTCTACTCTGATCTGACAACACACACACACACACACACACACACACACACGAAGTTATTGCTATGTACCACTGAGTAGGAACTAACTCACAGCTGACCCTCCAATGGGTTTTCAGAGACTGAAATCACAGGAGATTGCCAATCTTTCTTCTAAGGAGCAGTTGGTGGATTCCAACAGTATACCTTTGGGTTGACAGCACAACTCTTTACCACTAAGCTATCAGATCACCCTTAAATATGTGCAGAGATAGATTCATTTCAAGGAAATAACACATAATTGTGAAGGTTGAAAAATTCCAAATCTTGGGATCAAGAATGTCTGGAAACCTCTCCTCAGCCATGTGATTTCATGGTCTGATGCAATCAAAGTCAGTAGGTCAGATAGTAGGCTGCTGACTCATATGGCTATTGTTGTTGTTACATTTTTCCAAGTCACCTGTGACTCATGTTGTTGTTATGTGCCATCTAGTCATTTGTGACTCATAGTGACTCTATGTACAACAGCCCTAAACCCTGCTCTATCCTGTGCCAATCTCATTGCCTCTGACACACCCATCCCGATTACCCCAGTCACTGAAGCAATTCACCTCATAGAGGGTCTTCCCCTCCTGCGCTGTCCCTCCACTCTGCCCAGCACGATGTCCCTCTCCAAAGGCCTCTCTCCTTACAACATGTCCAAAGTATGTCAGGCAAAGCCCCAGAATCCTTGCCTCCAAGGAGCAGCCAGGTTTAACCCTCTCTAGGATTAATCTTTGTTTTCTTGGCAGTCCATGGTACATTCAGTACTCTTCTCCAGCACCACAGCTCAAAGGCATCAATTCTCCTTCTATCCTCCCTAGTCATTGTCCAACTCTCTGATGCATAACAAGTGATTACAAAAACCATGGCCTGTATCAGGCACACCTTAGTCTCCAGAGAGACACCGTTGCTCTTGAGTACTTTAGAGAGGTTCCTAACAGCAGACTCTCCCATTGCAATACGTTTTTTTATTTCCTGGCTGCTGGTGTCAAGAGTGTTGACCATGGAGCCGAGCAAATTGAAGCTGTGAACAGTCTCAATCTCTTTGCCATCCATCCTGATGCTACCAATTGGTCCAGTCGTGAGAATCTTTGTCTTCTTGACATTGAGCCTCAGTCCGTACTGAAGGCTGCAGTCCTTGACCCTCTGCAGTAAGTGCATGAGGTCCTCCTCAGTTTCAGCAAGCAGGGTTGTGTCATCTGCATAACGCAGATTGTTGATAGATCGTCCACCAAACCTAATGCCACGCTTCTCCTCATAGCGCCCTGCCTCTCGGATAATCTGCTCTGCATACAGGTTGAAAAGGTACGGAGATAAAACACATCCCTGGCGTACACCCTTCCCAATTTTGAACCATGCAGTGTTGCTCTGCTCTGTTCTGACGACTGCTTCTTGGTCCAAGTATAGGTTTCGCATTAGCACGATTAAATGTTCTGGGATTCCCATTCTTCTCAGAGTCAGCCACAGTTTGTTATGATCCACGCAGTCAAATGCCTTTGCCTAATCAATGAAACACAGATAGACATTCTTCCAGTATTCTCTGCTTTCAGCTAAGATCCATCTAACATTAGCTATAATATCCCTAGTACCACCATCCCTTCTAAACCCAGCCTGGACTTCGGGCAGTTCCTATATTAAACCGCATGCCAGTCTCATTGTTTCCAGCACACCTATCCCATTACCCCAGTCACTGAATCAATCCACCTCATTGAGTGTCTTCCTCTTTTGCTCTGTCTCTCCACCCTCCCAAGTATGATGTCCCTTTCCAAGGACTGATCCCGCCTTGCAACATGTCCAAAGTATGTCTGATGAAACTTCAGAATCCTTGCCTTCAAGGAGCAGCCTGGCTTCACCCTCACTAGGACAAACTTGGCGTTTCTCAAAATCTGCAGGCCAGGTGCCAAGTTTCCAGATAGTGTTCCAAGAATTGGAGCTCAGTGGATGATAAGTGGGATGCAAGATTAAGAGAGAAAGAGTGTTGTCAGAAAATCCACATGTACTGAAGGATGCTAGTAACCAAGAAAGTTCCTCTTTCAGTTGACTGATTATTCAAACCAGATCATGAAATGGGAGATAATACATAGTAAGTAGCAAACCACTAAGCATCATATCCTACTTAGTCAAGTTGAAACATAACCTTAACTGTAACAATGTACCCTTTGTAACACATGCTCTGCAAGTTGTTGATGCTGTGGGCCATCCAGCTAACTACAAATCACAGCAATCCTATGAAGAACAGATGAGAACCTTGTCTGATCCTGCACCATCTAAATAATTTCCAACATACTTGAGCCCATTGTTATCGTTACTGTATCTTGAGGGTCTTCTTCTGTTTCTTTGACTCCTCTTCCTTTCAGAGTGGAGGCTTTTTTCCCCAAGAACTAGCCCATCTTTAAAATTTACCAAAAGTATTTAAGGCAAAGAATACCTATCCTTGCATCTAAGAACAAACTATTTGTACTTCCTCCAAAGACAAAAGTTTTACTCTTTTAGCAGTCCATAGGCTGTTCAGTATTGTTCTGAAACACCTTAATTTAAAATTAGGAAATTTTCTGCCATCCTTATTCTTCACTCAGGTTTTAGATCCATAGGATACAATTGGAAATGCAATGTCTGGAAATAGGCCATTTTAGTCTTTAAATGTTTGAAGATCTTAATCTTTAAACTGATATCCTTGCTTGATAGCTTTTCTCAATGCAACACATATTTGTGTGTGTTATTCTTTTTTAAATTGCAGTTTTACTGAGTTTACAGAAAGTTTGAGTTTTCATTCATTCATCAAAATTTCTGCATGTTTTGTTCCAGATTGTTAATTGCCATACATATAATGTCTGATCATCCATTCCTTTCAGATGGTCCTTTTCTTCTTCTATTCCAGTGTAGCATTCATTGTTGTTGTTGTTATGTGCTCTCAAATTGCCTGTGATTCATAGCAACACTATGTCCAACAGGCATAAACCCTACTCTATCCTGTGCTAATTTAGCTGTCTCTGACACACCAACCCCATTACCCCAGTCACTAAATCAATCCATCTCATTAAGGGTCTTCCATCCTACACTGTCCCTCTACCCTCGCAAGCGTAATCTCTCTCTCCAAGGACTGGTTTCTTCTTGCAACATGTCCAAAGTATGTCAGGCAAAGCTTTAGAATCTTTGCCTCCAAGGAGCAGCCTGGATTCACCCTCTCTAGGATGAATCTGTTTGTTCTCTTAGCAGTTAATGCTTATTGCCTATTGAATATTTTTCCTGTTTCTTCACCCCACCTCCAATACCATCCTATTTTTATAATAGTGGTCTTATGCAGTGTTTGCTCTTTTACTACTGAGATATTTCAGTCAACATGATATCTCCCATGATATTATCCATGTTTTTAAGAGTATATTAAAAGTTCATGGCTTTTCAGTGCTGTATAATATTCCATTGTGTGATGTACCACACTTTTATATTAATTCATTTGTTGATAAGTATTTTATCTACTTATAACTCTTCACTAATATGAATACTGCAATAACCTTGTGTGTACATGCATTTGGTTGTGCCATGGTTCTAGTTCTGTTAGGCTATATTTCAAATAGTGGAATAGAGGTGTCAAATGATCTCTTTCCAACTTTTGGGGCAAGTCCCAAACTGCCTTACACAGTAGTTGTGCCATTTTACATTCCAACCAGCAGTAGATAAGAGTTTGACTCTGTACGTCCTCATCAGTATTTGGTGTTTGTTGTCCTGTTGAATTTTGCTATTGTTACTGGGTGAGATGATATCCCATTGTTGTTTTGATTTGCATCTCTTTAAAAACTAGTGTAATTTTCTAACTCTTTGATGCATATGAAGTAATTGTGAAGACCATGGCCTGGATCAGGTGCACCTTAGTCCCTAGAATGACCTCATTGTTCTTTAGCACTTGGGAAAGATCCCTAACAGCAGATTTTTCTAACACAATTTGTCTTTTTATTTATAGACTGCTGGTGCCAAGAGCATTGTTTGTGGACCCAAGCAAGCTGAAATTGTTAGTAATCTCAATCTCCTCTCTATCCATCCTTGTGCTGCCAATTGGCCCAGTGGTAAGTATCTTTGTCTTCTTTTTTTAAAATTTTATTTTATTAATTTTAATGAACATTTACAGAGATTTTGGATTTCCATTCATTCATTGTTGTGCTTTTTTTTCTATCCCATCCCATCCCAGTTCGTTCTTCATTGGTATACAATCCTCCCCTGCCCCGAATGCACTGCATTATGCAACCTTAATTCTGGATTCTTGTGAAAAAATTTTATTATTTTTATGTGAGTGTATCGTCAAATCAGATCTGACTGGTACAGGAGGAGATTGTACCTCCTTCCCCGGCAGAGTATCTGGTGGATTCGAACCGTGTGCCTCTGGGATTGTAGTTGCAGCTCCTTACCACTAGGCCACCAGATCTCTCCCTTATCTGTTTCAATTCAGTATACATAATCTATCCAGTTTGTCTTCTTTAAGTTGAGCTGCAATCCCTATTGAAGACTGAAGCCCTTAACTTTCAACAACAAACACTTCAAGTCCTTCTCAATTTTGGCGAGTAAGGTTGTGTCATCTGCAAAACACATATTGTTGATGAGTCTTGTTCCTATCTTGATGCCACATCCTTCTTCAGAGTCCAGCTTCATGAATTATTTGTTCAGCAAACAGAAAAAAGAAGGTTGATGTGGAGAAAGAATGGAATCCTAATAAACACCCCTTATGTCATTGCCAAGTATCTTTTCCCAGTCTGTAAGCTTCATTTTTATCTTGTTGGAGAAGTTTGTTGTTGTGCATAAAGATTTTATTTTAGACTGTTCCATTCATCTGTTTTCTTTTCTTCTGTTTGAAAGATGTTCATTATGCTTGGAAGCCTATTCATACCATAGTTTATGTATGGCCTCTTTAATTATTTCTACTTTTTCTCTGGTGAACTTTGTAGTCTTTGGTTTTACTTCTAGGACCCCGACCCATTTTGAGGTAACATTTGACCCATTATATAATGTGATGTATGGTTCTTGCTTCGGTTTTCTTTAAATGGTTGTCCAATTTTACAAACACCATTTATTAAAGAGTCATTTCCTCACTTAATTGGTTTCATTTATTTTTCAAATATCTGTTGACCATAGTTAGATGGGTTGGTCCTCAATTCTATTCCATTGACCTATGTGTCACTGTACTAGTATCAAATTGTCTTAAAATACTATGGCTGAGTCATAAGCTTTGAGATCAGGGAGTGTCTCCTGTCTTGTTTTACTTTTTCAGGAATGCTTTGCTTTTTCAGGGTCTATTTCCCTTTCAGATGAAATTTAAAATTGCCTTTCCATACTTTTGAAGAATGACATCAATATCTGTGTTGGGATTGCATTGAACTTGTATATTGCTTTTGGTAGAATAGTCATTTTCATAATGTTGATTGTTTTTATCTATAAACATGATACAGTCTTTTATTTTGTTTCTTATAATAGTGTTTTGTCATTTTCTTTGAATAGGTATTTTATTAGTTACATAGGGTTTTCAGAGGGCTGCTATTTCAGAAGTAGATGGCCCATCCTTCTTCCTAGTCTGTCTTAATCTTAATGTTCAGATTTAGAGAAGTATCAGACAGACCAGCATTTTACAGAAAAGTGAAAGATATATCCCTTATTGTGGAGTTGACCATTGTATCAGTGTTATCCCTGCCCTTGGCAAAACAGATTCATCCTGGAAAGGGTCAAACCAGGCTGCTCCTTGGAGGCAAGGATTCTGAGGCTCCGTCTAACATATTTTGGACATGTTGTAAGGAGGGACAGGTCCTTGGAGAGGGACATCATGCTTGGGAGGGTGGAGGGACAGCGCAGGAGGGGAAGACCCTCTATGAGGTGGATTGATTCAGTGACTGGGGCAATTGGGATAGGTGTATAGGAGATGGTGCGATTGGCACAGGACAGAGCAGAGTTTAGGGCTGTTGTACATAGGGTCACTATGAGTCACAAGGAACTCAATGGCACATAACAACAACAACAGGTCTTTTATGTCTCTAGTTGGGTTTATTTCTAACTATTTCATCTCATAGTTAACTACTGTAATTGTGATTGAGTTTTTTTAAAATTTCCTTTTGTATGTTCTCTTTGTCTATTGATTTCTTAACTGTTGTTACCATGGATATTGATTTTAGATCCAAGGAAGATGAAATATTTGACAGATTCAATATTTTCTCCTTTGTAATGTTGCCAAACTTGATCCAATGATGAGGATTTTTGTTTTCTTTTTGTTGAGATCAACAGTCTCTGATTTTTGTTAGTTTTTTAAAGTCTGATTTTCTGCGTGATCCCGGTTGATATACTGGCCTGGTATTTGAGTAATCATCAGTAAAATTTCACTTGCACTTTACATTGATGATTTGTCAGTAATTCCCGCATTCTGTTGGATTATCTTTCTTTAGAATAAGGACAAATATGGGTCCCTTCCAGTCAGTTTGCCAGATAGCTGTCTTCCAAATTTCTTGGCATAGGCTAGTGAACCATATTGAGGGCTACATCTGTTTGTTGAACTATGTCAGTTGATAATCCATCATTTACTGTGGCTTATTTTTTCCATTGCTTTCAATGAAGCTTGCACTTCTTAATTACTACTGGTCCTCCATCATATGTTATTGATAGGCATGGTTAGTTTCAAATAGTTATTTTTGGTACAATAACTCAGTATATTCCTTCCATCTCTTTTGATTCTTCCTGTGTCATTCAATATTTTCCCCCCATAGAATCCTTCAGTATTGCAACTTGAGGCATGAATTTGTTTTTTAGTTCATTTGGCTTGAGAAATTCTGAACATGTTACTATTTTAACCCCACGCTTTGCACATTTCATTATAATCCTTTGGTTTGTATTTTTCAAGTTTTCTATTGAAATCTCCAGTTCAGTTCTGAATTCAGCATTGGATTCCTATTTTTTGTGGTTGTTGTTTTCTGTTTTTGTTTTTGGTTATTTTGTCTTTTTTTTGGTGGGGTTTTTGTTTGGTGTTTCTTTGTCTGTGGGGGTTTTTGGTTTTGGGTTTTTTCCCTTTTGCCTCTCTATATTCAGTGGCATCCAATTCCTAACTAACATGCCTCTGGAAACTCTATGAACTTTGAGAAATGACCATAGTTATGGAAAGTCTTCAGGTCTTTGTTCATAGGGTCACTATGAGTTGTACTCGACTCAGTGGCAATCACCACCACAACAACAGCAAGAACAACAGCTATATCCCAGTGCAATTTTAAGTCTTTTCTGTCTTTCATTTTCATTTCTATTTTTCTCCTGTCTTTGTAGTGACCTTTTTCTATATTCATTAGTGATGTCCTTTATGCCATTCCACAAGACAGTTGTTCTTTAGTCATTAGTGTTCTATGCATCAATCTAATCTTGAAATGTTTTTTAAATTCAGTTAGGATAGACTCAAAGTATTATTTTAGTTATCCTGAACTTTTACTTTAATACCTTAGATTTCTTCAGCTACTCCTGTATATATCTTCTTAAATCTAACATAATCTCTAAATCAAACTTTGAGGTCATCCTTGTGCCTAAAGTGTTTACAATTAAAATACATAAGTCCCATTTGTTGTTGTTGTTATGTGCCATCTAGTTGCCTGTGACTCATAGTGACCCTATATACAACAGCCCTAAACCCTGTTCTATCCTGTGCCATTCTTATTGTCTCTGATACACCTAACCCCTTTACCCCAGTCATGGAATCATTCCATCTCATAGAGGGTCTTCCTCTCCTGCACTGTCTCTCCAACCTCCCAAGCATGACATCTCTCTCCAAGGACTGATCAGTCCAAAGTATGTCAAATGAAGCTGCAGAATCATTGCCTCCAAGAAGCAGCCTAGTCTCACCCTCTCCAGGATGAACCAGTTTGTTCTCTTAGTAGTCTGTAATATATTCAATACTCTTCTTCAACACCACATCTCAAAGGCATCAATCCACCTTCTATCATTACTAATCATTGTCCAGCTTTCTGATGCATAGCAAGTAATGGCAAAGGCCATGGCCTGTGTCAGGAACACTTTAGTCTCCAAACTAATATCATTGCTCTTCAGTACTTTGGACAGGTCTCTGACAGCAGACATTCCCAATGTAATTTATCTTTTAATATCTGGGCTGCTGCTAACAAGAGTGCTGATTGTAGAACCAAGCAAATGGAAGCTGTTAACAATCTCAATCTCTTCACCATCTATCATGATGCTGCCAATCGGCCCAGTGATGAGAATCTTTGTTTTCTTGATGTTGAACTTCAATCCACTTGAAGGCTGCAGTCCTTGACCCTCTTTACACCTGCAATTTTATAATAATTAGCATATTTTTAAAAAGATCTGGTGGCCTAATGGCACTTGGCTTGATGTGAGTAACTGCTCCACGGGAGAAGGATGGGCAATCTCCTCCTGTGCAATTGACTGCCTATGAAAACCCACCAGAGGGTCAGCTATAGGTCAGTTCCAACTCAACAGTACACAACAACAACAATACAATAAAGGGAAGAAAATAAGGATATTTAAGAAAAAAATTGAAATTGGCTAACAGTTTGGGGGTTTTGGTGTTGGGTTGTTTTTTTTTTCTTTTTTTTTTCCGCAAATAGTAATCTGTTACTGGCACTTATTACTACGTGCTTCAATCATGCTGTATTCCCTTTGTCTTTGCAGCAAGATTAGCTCTGTACTATTGGGGTGACTCATACTTTTCATTCCTGAAGGGTTTTCGCCATGATCAGTCCTGTTGGAATTGGGTTGCTGTGTTTTCGCCCTTTAGTTTAATCAAAGACATGGTAGAACTAAGTGATGTCCTAAGGAATTCTCTGTATTCCAGACTCTATTTACTTCCATTATGGTACTGTTTCCTACCGGTAATTATGATCAATCATGCTCGTCAATATGGTGATTCTCTTATTTGCCTCTTGATCCAGAGGCATGAAAAGACTAAAATAGATAGGAGATGTTCTTCATTTCCAGTTCAATAGAATCTGTACTATTTTCTTGTGGGAATATTCCTACCCTTGGAAATAAGTTCTCTTGATACATGGACAACAGAGCTATAGGGACAGGAAGCAAACACTTTGCAAGAGTTACTGGAAGTAGTAGTGAAAAAGCTTACCAAAGCTAATATTGAACCCACAAATCCTGGCTGTGAAAGAAACAGCACCGTATATTGTGTGCTGAAATAAGGCATACTCAAATTCCTAGAGAAAGCTTTTCTAATCTTTCAAGATGTTAGCACTTAGCTTAGACCATAATGCTTTGGTTTGTTTTTAGAAGGCTATTAAATAATTTATTCTAGTTACTTTAAAATGATAGTATTTTTATATTTGGTTTTGCATACCATCGAGTCTGAACAGACCCATGCCTGACCCTCCAGTGGCTTTTCAGAGGGAGTTTTTAAAACACATTCATCATATCTTTGTTGAATAAGTGCTATCACCTGGAATCAATCACCAAAGAAGTCCAAGCAGCTGATTGTGGTTAAGTGTTCTAATTCAGTTAAGACAATTACTGTTGTTGAATCTGACTTAAAATAGTATTCAGTATGTACCACCTGATCACTTCCCTCTCACATGCCAGTTTCTCTAGGCTCTTAGATAGCTGCTAAACCAAGACAGGTATGACATACTCTAATTTGATTTAGTGTAGACCCCTAGCAGCTGCGCTGCATTCTCAGAGGAATGTGGTTTAAATCCAACAGTTGCTATATAGAAGAAGGATGGGTAATCTCCTCCTGTGTAATTAGCTGCCTCTGAAAACCCACCAGAAGGCCAGATACAAGTTAGTTCAGATTTGAGGGCACACAACAACAACAAATAGTCAAGTAATCAAATATGACAAAAAATATCACTTTCTAAATTTTTTAGATGAAACCTGGAATGAAGAGTCTATGCTTAAGTACTCTCATCAATAACATCAGGCTGATCCATAGTGTTGAGAAGCAACGATGTCAGTCCAGAGACTAAGGTACACCTGGTCCAGCCATGGTCTTTGCAATTACTTGCTATGCATCAGAGAGCTGGACAATAACCAAAGATCACAGAAAAAGGATGCCTTTGAGTTATTGTACTGGAGAAGAGTATTGAATATACTGTGGACTGTAAGAAAACTAACAGATCTGTCCTAGAAATGGTGAAACCAAGCTGCTTTTTATGTTTGTTTGAGCTTAGGTTTTTTTATTAATTTTAATGAACGTTTACAGAGATTTTGGATTTCCATTCGTTCATTATTGCATTATCCTCCTTGCCCACCCCTACCCCCAGTTCACTCTTCTCTTTGAAAAGTAAAAGAAAAATTCTTTCGTTGGTATACAATCCCCATCCCCCATTCCCCCCAGTACACTCCGCTATGCAGCCTTCATTCTGGACTCTTCTCATAACCAAAATACCAAATCATATATCTCTTAAAGCTGCTTTCTGAGGCAAGAATTTTAGGACTCCATCTTATACATTTTGGACATGTAGCCAGGAAGGATATCATCCTTGGAAGGGTTGAGGCAAGAGAGGAAGACCCCAGAAAAAATGCATTGACACAATAACTGGGGTATTGCTGGTAGGTTTGTCAGACATAGTGAGAATGGCTAAGGAAAGAGCAGGGTGCCATTGTGCATGTTGTTGTTATGTACCATCGAGTCGCCTCTACTCACAGCGACCCTATGTACAACAGCCCTAAACTCCACTCTGTCCTGTGCCAATCGCACTATCTCTGACACTCCCATCCCAATTACCCCAGTCACTGAATCAATCCACCTCATAGAGGGCCTTCCTCTCCTGCACTGTCCCTCCACCCTCCCAAGCACGATGTCCCTCTCTAAGGACCAGACTCTCCTCACAGCATGTCCAAAGTATGTTAGACGGAGCCTCAGAATCCTTGCCTCCAAGGAGCTACCCAGTTTAACCCTTTCCAGGACAAATCTGTTTGTTTTCCTAGAAGTCCATGGTATTCTCAATACTCTTCTCCAGCACCACAGCTCAAAGGCATCAATTCTCCTTCTATCCTTCCTGGTCCCCAACTCTCTGATGCATAACAAGTGATTGCGAAGAGCATGGCCTGTATCAGACGCACCTTAGTCTCCAGACAGACACCATTGCTCTTCAGTACTTTGGAGAGGTCCCTAACAGCAGACTTTCCCGTGGCAATGCACCTTTTAATTTCCTGGCTGCTGGTGCTAAGACTGTTGACTATGGAACCAAGCAAACTAAAGCTGTGTACAATCTCAATCTCTTCACCATCCATCCTGATGCTGCCAATTGGTCCAGTGGTGAGAATCTTTGTCATCAGTTCAAAAGCACATAAGAAAAACAATACCATTATTTCACACCCTTAATAGCCATTTTCACAAATATTCCACAGGTTTCTAAATGTACATAGTAGAGAAAAGAGCAAGGGCAGCATGGGACAGCCATATCCAACCTTTGCGAACTTCACAAAGGGGAATGTCCCCCTCAACATTATCAATAACATAAAAACAATTCCCATGTGGTTTCAGACATGTCCCCTATACTCTTTTACCTCTTTATACTCATGTCACCAACAATTTTACTACTTTGAAGGGTCCCAAATGTGATGCAACAGCTTAAGGATCATACAGAACCATATTGGGAAAGTCAAAAGACTATAAGCGAGACTAATAACAGAATCCAGTCAAGACAGTTCCTGAAGTGTGCACATAGGTACCTCAGCCTAGAGCCCTGTGTCCTTTTGGCCAGTGTGCCCAAGTTGTCATTCCTGCCAATATTGGCTTCCAACTCTTAGGTGTCCAACAAAATTCTCAGTCCTGACAATACCGGCTTTACACCAAAATGGACTCATCTAATGTTGAAGGTCTATTTCGGCCATAGGTGTTGCTGGAGGGGGAAGGATGTTCTTCATTGTTTTGCTTTCTCCTCAATGAAGCCAAAAGTTTTGTTTGTCTCTCACTCTGGTTTGTTCAATTCAATGGCAAGACTAGCCAATCCCTTTGAAGAATGTTGAGACTGGCCAATCCCCTTGTGGGCAGGCTAACAAGCCCATTCACGTATTCCTGCTGATCTGCGTAGCATCGTCTCTCTTTAATAATTACTCCAGCATACAATAAATAATCTTTTTGCCTAAGAAAGACAATTTTGAATGATTAGCCTTAGACATCCAGAGTTACACAGCTCTTTTATTCTTGTAATTTGTAATGTATCTCTCCAGTCCTCCATTAAGCCCGAATGAAGGCTGTTGGCTCTAACTCCATGGGCAGCAATTTTAGTTTAACTCTGTCCCCCACCTCAGCAGCTGCTGTGGTTGTTTTTCTGACCTTGTTCCCAGGAGTCTCTAGGACAAAAGAAAATGTTGTATTCTCTACTTTTCTCTTGACTGTAGGAAAAAATCAACTTTCCTACCTTTCAACCTGCTCAATTTAAGCATAGAAGGCAAGCACTTCCCCTCAGTAGTGCCCTACAGAATTGGTTACATGTTCCCAAAGGAAAGGTGCTCACTCATTCTCATCATCATATTCTCTGCTATGCTCAAGGGCACTGTTGTAATCATTGTGTCAACTTATCTCATTGAGGATTTACCCTTTCGCTGATCTTCCCCTTTCTAGAATAATGTCTGTTTCTAAGGGCTGTACCCTCTTGAAGCAAACCTAAAGTACATTAGAAAACAGCAAACCTAGCGTACATAAAATGAAATCTGTTCTTGCCTTTAAAGAGCACCTTAGTTGCATTTCTTTGTAGACATATTTTTGTTGTGTTCTTTTGACAGTGTAAAGGCTCTTCAACAACTACCAACACCACAATTTAAAGGTGTTGATTCTTCCATTTTCCTTATTCATTGCCCAATTTCCAGAAGCATAGAAAGCAATTGGAATTAGGCAAATCTTAGTCTTTAAACTGAATTTTTTGCTTAGCACTTTAAAGAGGTCTTTAAAAAAAGATTTCCTCATCTGTCCAGTTTTTGACTGCTTCTACCATGGGTTTTGTTGTAGATCTAAGTAAAATTAAATCAGTTTTTATGTGATAATTCTGTACATTCATTCCATTTTCTTTGGATGCTTCTGCATTGTTTAAGAGTTTTCCCATAGACTTCTTTAGTCTTGCAAGCTCAAACTTGATTTGTTTTTCAATTCTTTGGCAACGTAGTTTATTTTTCTATGAGAGAGCAGCTTGTGCACTAAACCCCTTGTGAAATAGGCTCAAGTGTGTGAGAAATTATGAAAATGGCACAGAACAGGACTGTGTTATTCATGGGGTTACCATGAGTTACAGTCAACAGCACTTAGCAACATATTTGGGTTGACATTACAACTCCTAACCAATGAGGCCACGAGATCTCACTACAAGGAGGAAAAGTAGGCCACTACAGGTATCTATACATTGATTTAATATGAAGATAAAATGATCTTTCTAAAGTGTCTGAATCTGGATCTCTGGTGGCCTAGTGGCAAGTAGCTAAAATCCTGAAGGCAGAAGGTTCAAGGCCACCAGATACTCCATGGGAGAAGGATAGGCAATCTCCTCCCATGTGATTAACTACCTCTGAAAACCTACTGGAGGGTCAGCTATGGGTTTGTTCCTACTTGACGGTACAAAACAACAAGAACAAAAACAAATTGAGGAAATTGAATTGTATTTAATATTAAGATACCTCTAATATGTTAGATTTTTTTTACAACATTCAAAGATTCAAAGTTGAAATTATCAGTTGAGTTTTGTGGGGTTTTCTTTGTTTTTGGTTGTTTTGTTTTTTTAAATAGCAATGAATCACACAGTCAAGAAATATTTCAAGTTAGTTCTTTGGTTTGAGGCAAAATTCTGTTACTTCATTTTTCTTAAGAAAGATGAACATATGATTAATATGCTAGAGGGTTAATATAAAATGGCAGTTTGCTTACAATTATCAGAGAACAACTTTGTGTCAATGATGCTAACAAAAATAGTTTATTAATAAAATGATTTAAATTAAATATTGAAAATAACTTAAATTTCAATGTGTTTTTTATTAAAAATGTCTATTTTTCCAAACAATTTTAATTATGGCAGACTTCATTTACATTCTGAGAAATTGTGGAAAATTATTGCGGAAAAGATAGCTTAGTGAGTCATTTCTACTTAATCGGTTGTTTTGTGTGCCTGTGACTACAATTTCCATGGGAACAGATCATCAGGTCTGTTCTGATGGCCTCAAAGCGATGTCAGTAAATAGCTTAACCTTTAACTATTGTTCCATCAGAATTGTTCCTATGTGCCATGGATTTTGAACAAACTCATACTTGACCCTCCAGTGGATTTTTGGAGGCTGTAAATGTCACAGAGGAGGTTGTCCATCTTTCTTCTTCAAAGCAGCTGGTAGATTTGAAACCACATGTCTTTGGATGTACAATGTAATTCTTTGCCACTAGGCCACCTTGTTGTTACGTACATTCAAATTGAACATTCAAGTTGGAATTGGTCCATAGCTGACCCTCCAGTGGTTTTTCAGAGGCAATACATCTCATAGAAGGGGATTTTCCATCTTTTCTTTCAAGGAGCAACTGGTGGATTGAAACCACATGCCTTCAGGATGGCTATATAGCTTATTGGCACAATACCATCAAAGCTCCCTGTTTGTTGCCCAATTAATTGTAAGAAACTTCTCTGCAATCCCAAAGGAGGACCACCTGAATCCATCAGCAGCTTTGTAGGAAAGGATGAGCAATAACCTCCTCTGCAATTTACTGTCTCTGAAAACCCTCTAGAGGGTCTGACATGAGTCATTACTGACTTAACAGCAAACAACAACGGGTGATAACTAGGTCATTGTTGCCATTAATATTATAATCAAGAAAATGCTATGGAGAAGTTCTTGGTAAGGCATGGATTGTCATGAGTTGAATAGACTTCAAGCTAACTAACAATAGTAACAACCCTTGCAAGTCTAGAAGTGTTCATGGCCTCTCACTGCTCTTTATTACCTCATATTACTTTGTTGGTTCTTTTAATCCTGGTAATTCTTTATTAAATAGTTCTTTCACTGTATTCTCTTTGATTAACATTAGGAATCATTCTCTTTTATTAACAATTTGAATATGCTGCTTCTTGGTTGAATCTAGACTGAAATAAACAAGATGGCTAGACAACATATTTTTATCCTCTTAAAATGTTTTTTCCCCTTCAAATTACAAATTTGAAGAAAGAATATTTTAATATAGCTTCTTGTTGTTGTTGACTGCCTTCAAGTTCAGCATGACTCATAGCGATTCTACGAACAAAAGGCTCGAAGCCCCTCTACAACTATCAACACTTATCAAAGTTCACAGAGTTTATGGAGGCTTAGAAATTAATAATTATGTATATAATTAAGAAATATTATTTAATTTCTAATATGTAGTTGTGATTATATACCTTATTGTATTATTTACTATTTTAAATTTATTTACATACACATAGAAATATATTTTCAGTGGGACAAAAAAATCTTTGTAACAAGTCTTGGAATGAAGGTATTCCTAAGCAGTAAGAAGAGTTTATACCTGAATTGCCAGCGTTTTCTTTTGTGCTAGGGTAAAGCTGACCTTTTCCCAAACTTTTCTCTAATAGATGACATTATAAAGAAAGGCATCTTCAGTCCCAAAGGGCACTGTTTGGTCTGGTCTTCATTCAAAAAGCAGAGACTCCAAGATGAAAGCTAACCTGGCACTTTTACCTCAGTCAATTGGGGGAAGATGCCATTTAATCTTTTGGATAATATTGGGAAGAAGTCCCAAAGTCATTTCCTAGAATTAATGAGAAAATGGCATGAGACCATACAAGTTCCTTCCTTATTTATATTGCTTAATTGGCATTCATGTTTGTTTGACAGAGTTTAAAAAGAGATTTGGCAAAAGATATGTGACCACATCAGGAGATTGGAG
Source organism: Elephantulus edwardii (assembly GCF_000299155.1). Classification (NCBI taxonomy): domain Eukaryota; kingdom Metazoa; phylum Chordata; class Mammalia; order Macroscelidea; family Macroscelididae; genus Elephantulus; species Elephantulus edwardii. Next base: position 10,740,486 of record NW_006399752.1, read on the forward strand.
TTTGGATTGCTTGCTTTTCCAGTGAGACTAAGAGCTGGCAAAGGTACTAAGCATGTTTTACTGCAATTAGTTTGAGGTCAACAAAGAAAACAAAGCTTCTATTATATCTTACCAGTTTTCTATGTTGCCCTGCTAATAAGCCTCAAAAACTACCACTGCCTTCAGGGTAATACCAATATGTAATTTATGTTACCAATTTAATTTTTCAGTTTAAAAAAACACTCAAGTCCTGTAGTAAACATAAAGTATTTCTAAGTTGGTGACCTTAATATGATTGTTCAATATATTTTCTAATTTAAGTGACATTCACTTACTAAGAAAAATATACAATACCCTTTTGATATTTAATCTCTTGGGGAAAACCAGGTCTAGAGTTGCATGAAAAAAAACACATATTATTTATGTATTAGTACATACAATTAATGGAGACTTTAAAATTACTATTAAAAATTTTATTTTATTTTGAACATATGCAGGTACATTGTTAAAAAAGTAGTCAAGAATTTAAATTCTTCTTAATAACCAAATTTTCTGTGCTATATATCTAGCAAAGCTAATCAAACTCATAAATATGAGACTGGAATAGTAATACTAGTATTTGAGTTCTCTGCTAGTGTGATTAAAAGGTTCTGTCTGAGACTAACCTTCAGGTATTAAACCGGGACAGCCTTTCAAAGAAATGATAGTGATAAGACTTCTAGAAAGAGAGACACAACACTGGAATAAAAGTTCAACATGCCCCAAAGGATTCTCGCAGTGCAGGATGACTGGAGGCCTAAAAACTAATAAAAGATAAACTTTCTAGAAAAGTGCTGTCAAAAAAAGAAAAAAAGGAAACAAAAAAGGTATGACATAGCCCCAAGGTAGAAAACTTAGGAAAGCTTTCTTTTTATAGGAAAAAAAAAACCAGAAAAAAGATTAGAATGAAGATACATTAAACTATCTAGATTTTTTTTTTACATTTTAAAATAGATTTCCTAGAACTGACTTTTATAAAGTTTATTTTTAATGTCTGACAAAGTAGAAGATTGCTGATAGAGCTATCTTAATCCTTCTGTCTTTCATGAGTGAGAAAATAATGAGCATACAGTTTTTCTATGCCAGATTTTGAAAACACTCTCATAAAGTCATAGGTAAAGAGAAGAAGGTGGAGTAACTAAAGGTAAGATTATTTTATTTTTACCTCCAGGACAAGCTATTCCTGAGACTAGGAAAGGAACAGGCTTAGGCTCTTTTCAGGGGACATTTAACCATAGCTGAGAATTAACACCTGCAGATTCTCTAGCCACCAGAACTTCTTATAAAGCTATCTAAAGTTGATTACAAGTATAGAATATTAAAAGAATAAGAGGTTAGGAATAAGTTATTTACAAACACTACTGCATATTCTATAAGGGACTTGAGTATCGTTGGATTTTGGCATGTAGGAACACTCTGGAATCAATTCTCTATGTATATGAAGGAATGACTACAAAGTGAAATAAATACTAACTTGGGATAAAGGATATGTTAATATGAGTGTCCTTTTTCTTGTTTCAAAGTCTTAAAAATATCAAGTCGAAGGAACAAAGACTGTGTTCTGTGCTGATAGAATGGAGGGATAGACAGGACTCTTAAGTTGCAGTGAATTGAGTGAATAAAGGTGGTCTACTATTCTTAGCCCACCCACCAGGTCCTGATTACTTAAATAAGAGGCTTCCAGCCCACAGCTAATTGTTAATGAAATCACAATGGCCAATCAGCTTACACTTGATTGAACAAAATAAAATCGCCCAAACAGTTTACACCTGACTTACAAGTAAATAAAAACTAATTACCCACCAGAATCCAACTACTCCAAGCTGGAGACTCTCAGACAGAACACAACCAAGTTTAAATAAATAATAACGGCCTTCCACCATTCGACTTTATGGATCATGGCAAGTTGTAGCTGACATTGAGAGGAATGAGAATTCTAGAAAAATGTGCTCAGGAGGGACATGCACCTGGGGAAGGAGGCTGTTATGCAAACAAAGCAGGAGAACACTGCATGCTTTATAATTGAGAAGGAAGTATGGCAGGACTATAATCTCTCTTCATATCTATATGCTAAGCAAATAATTCAAGAAGTTGGACTCTATGAAGAGGGTATAGCATCAAGATTAGAGGGAGATCCGTCTATAACCTGCAGATGACACAACCTTGCTTGCTGAAAGTGAGGAGAATTTGAAGCACTTGTTGCAGAAGATCAAGAAATGCAGCCTTCAGTATGGATTACATCTCAATGTCAAAGAAACAAAGATTCATACTGCTGGACAGATGGGAAACATCATGATGGATTGATAGAAGATTGAAAATATCAAAAGCTTCACCTTTCTTAGATCAACAATTAGCACCTTGGGTACTAGCAGTCAGGCTATAAGGAGACACATTGTACTGGAAAAATCTGCAGTGAGGGATATCTCCAAAATATTGAGAAGTAATGATGTCACTTTGAGGTCTAAGGTGCATAAGATTCAGGCAATGTTTTTTATGATCACTTGCTATACATCTGAGAGCTGGACAATAAATAAGAATGAGAGAAGAATTGACACCTTTGAGTTGTAGTGTTGGAGAAGAGCACTGAATATCACATGGTTTGCCAAAAGAATAAACAGTTATATCTTGAAGAAGGTATAGCTGGAGTGCTCTTTGGAGGCAAAAATGATGAGGCTTCCACTCACATACTTTGGACATGTTGCTAAGAGGGTTATTCCTTGGAGAAGGACATGATTCTGGGAAGGGTGAAGGGTCAGCAAAGGAGAGAAAGACCGTCAACTAGGTGGATTGACACAGTGACTGCCACAATTGTCTCTTTGAGTGTCAGGAAATGTGAGGATGGTTCAGGACAGAGCAGGGTTCAGATCTTGAGTCAATGGCACCAAACAACAACAATTATTCTTAGAATAGTGAGATCTAAAACTAAGATGTAGTATGAGAGCCAGGCTGGCTTCACGGAGTACAATGTGTACAAATTGAAGAAGTTTTTGTGCTCCAAAGAATGCCCTACCTAGTAATTCTCATTGGAGAAAGTAAGTCTTTCTTCCTCCTCTGCTGTAGAAATTCTGGAGTTCTTGGTAACTTGAAATTTTATTTCTCATTTTCCCCTTTTTGATAAGGGTCCTCTGAGAATCTTTGATAAAAATAAAATTTTTAAAAAAAGCCAAAACAAAAAACAGGGCAACAATTAGTTCTCATCTCAGGACAAAGTGACAATTATTTATGGAAGCATATATTCCCTACATCTTCCTTTTAGGCCTCTTCTCCACATTTCATGGTTCTACATGAAAAGAGACTCATTATTGTAAGTAAATGGCACTTTAAGAGTCTAGGCACTACGCAATAGACTATGAAGTAGAACAAAAACACTAATTCTGCATTTTGTTCTAAAGATGTTAAGACAGGTCCTGTAGGGATGATTATTTTTTCCTATTTAAAATATTTTAACATTCTAAATTTATAATATTTAATATTTATTTAGAAAAGCTATAATATCTCTAATAAGGTCTAGAAAGAGTAAGGATGTCAGTTTAAAAACTAAGAATTTCAGGAGGAAACTATGGTATTTTCAATTGTCCCATTTGCAATGAAAAGTTGGACAATGAATAAGGAAGACCAAAGAAGAATTAATATCTTTGTATTGTGGTAGGAAAGGACATTTAATGTCTTATGATCTGTCAAAAATGCAAATAAACCTATCTTGGAAAAAGGATAATCGGAGTGCTCATTAAGGCAAAGATGGTGAAATTTCATCTTATTTACTTTGGACATGTTGTCAGAAGGGACCGGTCATTAGAAAAAGACATCGTGTTGGATTAGGTATTATTGTCATGACAAGAGACCAGAATGAAAGCTGCAGAGTGGAGTGGACTGGAGGTGTGGGGAGCAATGTTGTAGAACAAGTGTTGTGGAACAATGAAAAAAATTTTTTTTAACTTTTCAAAGAGCATAGAGAAGGGGAGCGGGATGGACAGGGAGGAAAATGTGCAATAATGAATGAATGGAGATCCAAAGTCTCCTTAAACTTTCATTTAAAAAAAAACAAAACAAAAAACAAAACAACAAACAAGCATTAGAGCAAATGATACAGAATAAAAAAAAAGAAAAGAAAATGTAGGTTTAGTGAAAGAAAGACCTTCAATGATATGGATTGACACAGTGACTACAAAAATGGTCTTGAGCATGAGGATGGTGGCCTATGATAGGACAAGATTTAGGTCCATTGTTACAAGATCCCTCACTGTTATAGTTGAGTCAATGGAATCTAACAACAAAACGATAATAGTCCTTGCTGGCACAGAGAGTTCTAAGTTAGACTGCTAATTGAAAAGCTGGTGATTTCAATCACCAGTGCTCCACAAGAGATGAGTGATACAGTCTGCTCTTATTAAGATTTTCAGTTTTAGAAATATGCTGGAGGGTCACCAAGAGTCTGCATCAATGTGTTTGGTTTTGGTTTATTAAATATATTCTTAATTCAATGTGGCTGAGCAAATATAGAACTTGGTTTCCATCAAGAAGAATGTGGCATTAGGAATGGAGAAAAAGTCGTCATATACATTATGCAGATAACACAATCTTGCCTGCAGAAAGTGAAGAGGATTTGAACCAATAGACAACATTATGTAAAGTGAATTCCATTGACAGAGTCTGTACAGAGTTGTCCTGCTAACGCTGTCTCTCTAAAGATGCTGTCTCTCTGGTGGTTTGAATATATCATGTGAAGGGAAGGTTGAAGTTGTCAATTATTTACTTTTACTCAGATTTACTATCAATATGCATCAAAGTTGTTCTGTTATATAGAATCAGATTTCACATAATCAAATCTTGCTGATTTTCAGAGACTGAATCACATTGTAGGAGACTGTTCATTTTTCTTTGCAGAGCAGCAGGGGCCCTTGATCTGCTTTTGAGTTGGTAGTGAAACGCTTTATTCACTATGAAATAAATTTTAAAAAATTCATTGGGTAATAAACTTTTAAGAACCTCTTTAGAATACTAAAGTTTAAGGATGTCAATCGAATGACTAAGTGTGCCTGACTCAAACTACAATATTTTCAGTTGCCTCATATTCATCTGAAAAAATTAATAAGGAAGACTAAAGAATTGATGCCACTGAATTGTGGTGTTAGGAAATAGTACTGACTATCTTACTGACTGCCCAAAGAACAAAAGAACAAATCTGTCTTGGAGGAAGTACAACAGTTTGCTTCTTTGAAGCAAGGGTGATGAAACTTGATCTCACCTACTTTGAGCATGTTGTCAGTAGGCACTAAGCCTGGGAAAAGATATCCTTGGAAAAATAGAGTCAGTAAAATAGAAGAAGACCATCAAGAAAATGAATTAACATATGCAGCAATAAGCTTGAGCACGGTGGTGATCAGGAGAATGGCACAGGATAGGTCAAGCTTTTGATCTGTTGTTGCTAGGATGACTGTATGTCATTAGTCGACATCACCTAACAACAAATCCTTTGTCAAGTCTTTCCTTTCTTCCTTCCATTAATTTCAGCCTGACCTTGACCACAGAAAATTTTGACACAATGATCACTAACAAAACTAGTTATTTGCCTTTTACTAGACCTCTGGCATTGACTGAGTAACCCCACTGGCTGGGTACAAATTAGAAGTGCTTAGAAATTTAGGTGCTTAGAAAAAAATCATAGCACCAAAGCTATTAGCCTTTTCTGTATCACATAACAGTAAGTCTGTGGTAAGACTCAGATAAATCACATCCTCACTAGAAAGTCACATTCTTTTGAGGGCTAAATGAGAGAAGAGGCAGTCAATAGAAAGTTATTGATCCCCAAGGAGTGTTTAGTAGTGTAGTAAGTGCTATCTATATCCATTTATACACCTTTTTACTATGGCCCTCTTGTGATGAGGGTTTTACAGTTCTATAAAGGGCCCAACAGGCAATGAGACAGTATAGTAAGTATATTGGTTATAAACTAGAATGAAGTCTGAGATACATGATTTGAGTACAGTCTTTTGAGTCAGCACTTAACTACATGACATTGAAGACTTTCTCCCTGCTTTGTGCCTCAGTTTCCTCAGATACTTAATAAGGCAAATTTTAGTACTTTAAAAATTTAAGAATTAAATATATTAACAGGTAAAGAGAGAAAGAGGAAAAAGATACTCAACAAGATGCACTAACGCAGTGACTGTACCAAACGAGTCAAGCATGTGGGAGGTTGTGAGGATGGCACAAGACAGCAAGATTTCAATCTGTGTTCATAGGTGGTTATGAGTTATAGTTGACATGACAGCACATGCAACAGCATACATAAACTGGGAGGCTCCCGTGTTATAGTCCATACAGAACTGCTACCAACACAAAGGCTTCACCTTTCTGGTGATTCTAATCTATCTATGACTCCAGGGATGGCTAATCTCTCTCGGAAAATCAATGAGGTCTCAAACAACTAATGAGGAGTCAGCTATCAGTTCTGACTGTACTGCAAGAGAAAAAAAAGAGAAGTACAGGAAGTGCACAAGGCTCATCGTTTAAATGCCCAACTGCTGATCAGATGGGCAGCAGCTTAAATCTGTGAGCTGATCTGCAGGACAAGTTCTGGCAGCAAGTTCCCATGAAAACATTGCAATCTCAAAAGCTCTTGAGGCTGGAATCACAGTCAATTCAAATTGTCTTGATACTGAAGAGATTACATAAAGGCAGTTTTTAAAATGTCTGCTTTGCTTGCCTTCATTATTATTTCTGTCATGGTAGCATCAAGCAGTACATTTGCATGTCCACAAGAACAAATGTCTGACAACTACCCGTGAAAATAAACAACATACCACAATTTGACTGGTCAGTGTGGAGAAGGAAATGGGAAACATCTTTTGTGTAAAACAATGTATTCAAATTTTGTAAATAAATCAGAATAAACAAACAAACAAAAACCAACCAACCAAACAAAAACCAACACACCAAAACCTAACAAAAACCCACAAACAACAAATCTCTGATGATGGACTTTAGAGCTAGAATGTATCATAATTCTTAACAACTTATTACAATATTAACAATAACACTATAGCTTAACATTTTCAGGACACTTAGACCCCTAAATTGAACAGTTAAAGTTTGACTATAGCATTAATTCATAGGTCTGTGCAAGAGGGCAAAAAAGTGTCTCTCTTTTCACCACTCTCTGGCCTGTAATTGATTGTAATTACTGGTTTGCCCAGGATAGTATTGGTAGGAGGGTCAAAGATTGCCAAGAACTTTCCCACTGCTCAGAAGCTAATGGGAGACAGCTGCAAGGAAAATAAAACAGTGTAATTAAACCTTCCTCTCTTTTCTTCTTTTCTTCAAGCAACATAGTTAACAATTTTCATGTCACCAAAGAACTAGGGAAGATATCTTCATATACAGTGTGGAAGGATGTTTTGAACGATGAAATCTTATTTTCTTGGATATGCAGATTGGCCTGTATCATCTCTATGTTGATTAAAATCTGACCTTTGGCAACTGTTACTTGATTAGGAGTTGCTGTTTTGTTACATTAATATTTAAAAGGGCTATGAAAAAATAAGGAAAGGAAAACCTTAGTATTACAACAGATTTATTCTCTTCACTGTTCATTATGCAAATTAAATCCAACTTCCACGTTTCAATGATTTATAGCATGGAGGGTAAAGAGATTTCAAACATACCAGGCAATGTCTAAGTGTTGTTTTCATTTTTACTTTTCTTAAAATGTATGTAAATAATTTCTTCTGTAGTAATATAACATTTCTTCAAGTATGCTACTAATTAAATAATATAAAATAAACAAATCATTTCGTTCTACATTGATGATTCTAAATATATTTTATCCTCATAATGAGACATGATTATAACTTAGTCTATATCTAAATACTACTATTTCTTAGAGTTGTCTATTTGAAAACAAAAAAATCTCTGTAATCAATTACAGATTTTATTAAATATTTGTTTCAAAATATATTCTCTTGATTTTAACACTAAAACATGTTTATTGTAGTAAATTACAAAGTTCTATGCCTCTTTCCTAAAAAAATTGAAACAGATAAGAAAAATACTCATATTTCCTTCAGCCAGCAGTAAGTAACTTATTGTTGATTATGGTACTACATAGACATACACTCAAAAGTACGCACATGAATATCTAGAGAAGAAATGGGGCATTAGGATTGGAGGAAGACTCATCAATAATCTGTGTTACGCAGATGACAGAACCCTGCTGGGTAAAACTGGGGAGGACCTGAAGTGCTTGTTGCAGAAGTTCAAGGACTGCAGCATACAATATGGATTGAGGCTCAATATTAAGAAGACAAAGATTCTCACCAATGGGCCTATTGGTAGCATCATGATGAATGATGAACAGTTTAAGATTGTTAACAGCTTCAGTTTGCTTGACTCCACAATCAACACTCTTGATACCAGCAGCCAGGAAATTAAAAGATGAATTGCATTGTGTCAGTCTGCTGTAAGAGATCTCTCCAAAGGACTGAAGGGCAACGATGCCAGTCTGGAGATGAAGGTGCACTTGATTCAGCCCATGGTTCTTGTAATTACTTGCATGTACCAGGGAGCTGGGCAATGACTAGGGGGTGATAAAAGGAGAATTGAGGCCTTTGCGCTGTGGTGCTAGAGAAGAATATTGAATATACCATGGACTTCTAGGAGGAAAAAAAAAACAACAGGTTTGTCCTGAAGAGGGTGAGACCAGACTGCTCCTTTGAGGTGAGTATTCTGAAGCGTTGACATACTTTGGACATGTTCCAAATAGGGACCAGTCATTGGAGAGAGATGTTATGCTTGGGAGAGTGGAGTGATAGCTCAAAAGCAGAAGACCCTCGATTCAGTGACTGGGGTAATGGGGGTAGGCATATTGGAGACAATAAGGTTGGCACAGGACAGAGCAAGGTTTAGGGCTGTTGTATATAGGGTTACTATGAGTCACAAGTGACTAGATGGCACACAGCAACATGAAATGTCTGCATTTCAGTATAATTGGATTTTGCTCTATATTCTGCTTTGAAGATTACAGATTCTATGTTATTATGTTAAAAAATATTATAAATCAAACAAAAAAAATTTAACCAACCAAAAACAGTGCAGTGCTGTAGAGTCAAATCTAATAGTGATCCACCATTGGATTTCTAAAATGATACATATTTATCTTTCTGTTGTAGATTAGAGCTGGTTTATTAAAAACATGGACTTTTGTAGTTGATCAATACACAGTGCACCATGAAACTGTATAAATAGAAACTGAGGTTATGTAGTATTTAAATCTTGAACTAGAGAATTGTACATTGTGAACTCTTCCTCAGGAGAGCCTTGCTCATCCTTAAACTTGCTAGGTTTAAGAATCCAGGGCTAGCTGATTCCTGCGTGGAACAATGCTGGCTCTGAACAAAACTGTGGGGAACATGAAACTGGCTTTTGTAACATTCTTTGTCTTGTGTTTTAGTCTTTTCTCTTTCTATTTGCTTCACAATTCAGCTATGCTCTTCAGAGTTTAGAAATTTGGGCTTTTGTATGTTTTCACAAAGTTCTGCTAAGAAGGCTTCTTCTTTCTTCTTAAATATTTTTCAATAATGTGAACATTTATGTCTAGTCAGTCTATATAAGAGTTTACCTGGTACTTTTCCTAGTCAGTGTTCATTGTCACATAATCATATTCAATAAACACATGTGCCTTATAGAATGAACAAGGCCCTTAGGGCTTCAGTGGTGAAATTGATATCAACCTCTCTATGCTTATTAAAATTACAGTATCACATGAAAATATGACATGAATTACTAAGGTAAAAGAAAGTATGTGATCAGCATACTACCAAACCCAAACTCACTGCCTCTGAATTGTGCCCCGCTTACATGACCCTCTGTCGGATTTCCAAGGTGTAAGTCTTTGTGAGAGGAAACTTATTATCTTTCTCCAGTGGAATGACTGTTGGGCTCCGACCACTAACCTCTCAGTTAATACATGATGCTCAATACACCATACACTTTCCCACCACGGCTCCTGTTCTCTGTAGAAGGGATAAATATGTTTGGTCTGGCACGTAAGGAGTAGCACTGCCAACTCAAAAGTCGATATTTCAAAGCCACCAGCTATTCTGTGAAAGAAAGACGGGCAATCTCCTCCTACGTGATTTAAAGCCTCTGAAAACCCATTAAAATATCAGCCATACATTGGTTCTAATTCCGTGATAATGAGAGTGAGTGAAAAAGAGAAAATTATAATCATAGACTACAGAATAGGTAAGTTAGGTTAATAAGGATGGGAAGATGTTTGCATGAAAAGAATGGCATTTAATTCAGTTGCATCTATCTGGAAAAGTTCAAAGTATTTACATCTTTATGTGGTATTCTGCTTGCTTAAAAAAAGAAGTATACTAAAGTGAAAAGTAATTTTACATATATAATAATACCCTTAACACAAAATAATTTAAATATCAACATGCATTCTGAGGTGAATATAGTGTGGACTAACCCAAGTTTCTGTGTTCCTTTTGTCAGGTGTGGGGACTCTAATATTCTTTTGGTTCTTTGTATTTTCTTTTTGATTCTTTCTCCCAGTCCTTCACAACTTTTGAAATCTCAGAAATCCTGTGTGCTCTTTGGAATTTACTGTGCATCATTAAAAAAATATATCCTCATCTTTTCTATGCATCATTCCATGCATAAAAAATCTTGTCAGTGTATTGTTTTCATTGGAAACCTAATTCCCCCAGAAAACTCTCAGAAAGGTAGCTTTATTCCCATTTTACCTTCAACCTTCAACAGATGAGGTTGTGAGTTGTGTTCTTGAGTCTCAAGATTTTGATTCTGGCCACTGCCCACTCATAATATTTATGAAATACTGTTTATGGAAGAGTTATGGTGGGGTTGTGCAGCAAGCCAAATGCTACATATTTTTGGTGGTTTAAATCTCTTGGCAGCTTTCAGTGAGAAATATGGCCAATCACCTTTGCAATTTACAGCATCAGAAACCCAATGATGTGTCAGGTATGATTCCATTTTGTGACAGCAATTAGAGGGTTATGGCATTATATTATCAGTACATTAGCCTTTCATTCCCTTAATGTCCTAGCCTCCAATGAGCATGTCTTCCACTTATTCCATGCATCTTATATTTTTATTGTTATTGTCATTGTTGTGTGCCATCAACTCAGAACTCGCTCATTGTTTGCCCTCCATTGTTTTTTATTTTCTGGCTCTGACAATACCTTTGAAGGTGAGCAGTGGGAATATTTCAACTAGATGGCACACAACATCACTTATTGTTCCTATTACTATTCTCTTCTTCTTCTCATCCTTAAGTACTCTTTACTGAGCTATCCTACCTTAAACTCTGTGCTTAATTACTATTATCACATTTATCTGTTTCCTTGTCCCTTTATCATTGCTTTGTACTTGCTTGACAAAAACCACAATGGAATTGAAACAAAAACTCCCCTTCCACTCTGTACTTAACTCTAGTAACTTGGTTTTGGTGAAAAAGAACACACATCATGCTGATTGATATCATCCTAAATTTACCCACCTCAATACAGGCATTAACATTACTGATATTAGACTGTGTTTCTCTTCCTTTCCAGAACACTTTTTATTGTTTATACTATACTTACTCCTTCAATCTCAAATGTCCACTCCCTCAAGTAAAAAGAAAAATACTCTGTTGTCCTGAAGTTGATAAAATATCGAAGAGACTTTTTCCAAAATATCTCTGTTCAATTTTTTTTTTCTCTTTTCACTGTTCAAAATTACGTATATGTGGTTCTAGTCATGGATAAACTATTCACTTACCTACAAGATTCTATTTCTTATTTCCTACTTAAAGCCATTGCTTTACTCCTGCCTTCTCTCATTAATTATAAAATTTGAATTTCTTAATGAATCCTTCCATACATATTTTACATTTTAAAAGAAAAATTAACTAATCTCTCTTCTCATACTAAGTCTCTTCATATTTCCCTCCTTTCTGTTGTTGTGAAACACTATAAAGTGTGTCTGCACTTGGCTTCTCTAAACTTAACTCTCAAGTTGAGTTTTCAAGATCTAAATTCAAGTTGTAGTCTATATAACTTCAATATAACTATTTAATAAGACTACTAATGACATCCTTCAAATCCATTAGATCAATACTCTGTTTCCTTTTCACCTACAAACATTTTTGGTAGTCTCTGCTAGTTTATAGCTTTGAAGGCTATCTATATAGTCTTATTTCTAGACTGCTTTCATGAATTACGGATTTGTATTTTAGCTGTCCATTCTATGGTTCGATATAGGGGTCAATTTCATATGAAGGCATCTCAAGTGTAATATTAAAAACGGGCTTCACATAGCTTCCCTCCACTTTCTCCACTTACTGTCTTCTAGCCTCAGCTAAAGAACACTGATAAAAAAATTGGAAAAAGGTCGCTGCTTACATAAAAATCTTCATATTCAGCTCCTCTATATCTCACAAGCCATATCCAATTTGGTAGAAAATCTATTGTTTCTAGCTTCAAATCCTCTGCAGAGTCTGTTTCAGCAGTTCTCAATGATTCTGCTACCCCAGCACCATTATCTCTCATGTGGATAATTTCAGTAGCCCTCTAATTTCTATCCCCTGTGGCCTTGTAGGTCAGTTCTTAGGACACCAGCCATCAGTGTCCTAGCAGGACTTAAGTCAAATTATGCCATTTGTAGCAAAAGTAAATTCTTTACATATCTCTGACATTATTTTATGACATTCTCTTTGGATTTAGTCATTTCTTAACATTTTCCTCGGGTTTCATTAATCTTAAGCTTTAGACACAGAAGGTTGGTGCTCGCTTCAGAGCCTTTTCAATTTGCACTAACTCTGGCATGTTCTCCCAGATAAACATATGGCTCATTCCCTCACAAATCTCAAGTTATTATTCAAATGCCATTTTCCTCTTATTAGTATAATTAAAATTTTACCTCAACTCTCACTCTCCCCCTTTCTTTGTTTTCCTTGATAATAGTCATCATCTACATACAAGAAAATTGAGAAAAATTATAATCTAAAGATTCTTTTTTAAAAAATATGTATATTGGAACACAAATTATACTTCTAGTACTCTGTCTAACTTTAGTCCAGAATTAATGTATAAATAAGATTGGTTGGGGCTATAAGGTTATCAGCTATAAACTGGAAAAGGGAGGGATTAAGGTATGACAAAGAGGAAGTAGAGAGATTGTTTGGAAACCAAAGATAGGAGAAGGAATCCTTTAGTAAAATGATCCCTTCTGAATAGAAATACTTATTATCACTAATATACCAATAGCTATAAAATGACACAATGTTACATCTTTTCTAGAAGTGACTTAGAGAAAATATTATGAAATAGACTAATGGTGATACTAGCGTTCTGTAGAAATAAGGATAGCTAGAGTTTATTTCACATATTTGGGGCATGTGTTCAGAAATAGCCAGTCCCTGGAGAAAGACAACATGTTTCGTAAAGTGAAAAAGATGAAGATTGTCAGTGAGATTGATTGACACACATGGCATAACACATGAACAGCTGTGGCCATGAGAATAGTGTAGGATTGGTTAACGTTTCACACTGTTATCCATAGAATCACTATGAGAAGAGCTGATTTGATGGACTATAACAACTGCCCCAAGTGAAAGGCATGTTGTTCAAAACACCCCCAAAGTGTTTCTGACAACTTTCAATGTACTCAAATAGAAAAAAAAATTCCAAAGTTATTTAAATATTATGGTAACACAACAGCAGTAAGATATTCATCTCAGGGTGTAGAACGACTCCGAACATCAGCTTTGAACTTGGTTCAATACTTTCATCTTCTCTAGATCATTTAATTGATTAGAATGCAGTCCTCAGAGAAATAGAAAGTGTAGGACAAATTTCTACATGCAATGTCATATTTAGCACAACCATCCTTAATATGACTGGATCTATAAATGTCAACTGCAGTTGTCAACAGAATCTATTTTTATATTGCACATTTCTCTTCACATATATACAGAATGCACCTTTCTCATTCTTACTTATTTGCCTGTGGTATTCTGCTGAGGTACATTCATGACTTCTACAAAGTTACTGACAAAGAGTACCGAATATAATATCATCAATTGCCTAGAGAATAAATAAATCTGTCTTAGAAATGTATCTGGGGAGCTCCTTAGAGGTTTGATAAGTCTTGTGTCACATACTTTAAGTATGTTTTCAGGAGAGACCAGTCCTTGGATAAGGACATTATCCTTGGGAAAGTAAAGTCAATGAAAGAGAGGAAGTTTCTTAAAATGACAGATTGACAAAGTGGTTGCACCATGGCCTTACAGAGAGGAGATTGTGAGAATAATACAGGTCAGGTATAGTTTTATAAGCTTTATCAGGGTATTTATGAATTATGATTTACTTGATGGTAACTAACAATAGAGCAGTACAGAGTTAATAATTTCTAAGTAGTTTATTTGTATACAATTACACTTCACTTGAGGTAATGAAGAGACTAAAGTAAATGGCAAGAACATTTAGGTTTTTGTCATCTTGAGATGTCGACTTTGTATTAGTCTCCATTATACTAGTAGGCAGATGGTAAGTCTGACAAAGATCATATGCAAGTAATCATGAAACCTTACAATAGAAGTGAATTTCTTATTATCTTTTCCCCCCAAGCATTTCATTTGAGAACTGGAGATATGGAATGATATTCAGGGTCAATGATCATTTGAGTTCTTACAAGAAATACAGAAAGACTTTTTAAAATTTTTTTTTCTTTCTTTATGGCATTAAGTTCTCTTCTTGAGATTGCAAAGCCTCTCTGGAAAAATCTGAATTTTTCCCCCCTAATCTGAGGAAAGAAAGTAGACTCTAACAAAGGTGCTTTGGCCTTAGGCCCTATTCTAGTCTGTTATTTTCCTCACTTCATTCTTACAGTCTTCTAATGAGGACTATCAAGAACAGCAGAGAGTGAATGGAGATGTGCAGTGCTTTTCAATCATTTGACTTAATCATTTGACTTAGGTCTAGTGTGAAATCACCACCTTTACCCTCTTTAATTAAACAAAATAATGATTATGACAAAAAGGAGGAGCCTATCTAAATTGTTTTACAAAAATTCAACCTTTTATATTGGATTTACTGTTTAAAATGAAATTTACATATTTCAAATTATGAAAAGGATATAATGTATAGTTTGTATCAACACAAACTAGGGAAAATGTAAGTATTTTGTACTGGACAAAGAGCCACAAAATATTAAATAGAGATAATAAATAATAATAATAAAGATCTACTGGATCTGGTTGATGTTTAGTTTGTTTACAGATATTGTTGTTATGAGTTGCAGTGCCACTAATAACTTTGTTCCTGCTTATAAATACTTTTTTTCCTTTTACATCATTTTGCTCCCTTTCTCTGTGTATGCACTTTGAGTTTACTCTCTGTTTACGACAAATAGATCTGTTATGTACTGCTTTTAAATAGCCAGGTTGGTTATTAAAAGAATGGTGATAGAGTATACATTTCAGAAAATCTACCCCTCAAAAATAATGTTGATTTGATATTTGTATAGCTAATAACTTTTCCAGCATTTAGCGAGAAATAATTTATTGTCCCTCTATCTTCATTTTTTTCTAATTTAATTGCTTTTATTTTTCCACCTGGAGAAACCTACACCTGGCTTGACTTACCTTCATCCTTACCAAGTTTGAAAATCCAGTTTGAAAATTTGCTCATTCCACCCCCTTGTTGTTCTAGAAACTACTTCACCTTTACCCACAGAGAGTGAATTTGCCTGGAAATTTACACTTTTTTGAGGTGGCACTAAATTTATACTGGAGGTGCTTAAGAGCATAAATAATATAGTTTTTAAATAAGTGAGCTCCTTGAAGGTGAGCTAAACATTGTGCGCAGAGCCCCGGTATAAACTTGACCCAAAGTAATTTCAGTGAAACTTTGCTTGATGATGCAGCCATAGTTGCCCCTTTTCCTTCTGATTCTACTTTTTTATTTCTCTAGCAGTAAAATATTCTCCAGGTCTATTCACAGCCATGGGTTTCCATTCTATTTCTTACATATTGGTCAGGTTCTCTGGCTCTTTCAGATAGCAATTCCTTTCATTTTTGGCAAAGCCCAACCTTTTTCCATGTGTGTTGCTGAAATTTTGTATATGTATTGCTTTTACAGGGGAGCTCTGGTGTAGTCCATAAGGGTTATTGTGCTGATAATCCAAAGGCTGCACCCTTCTGGTGGTTCAGAGATGCTAACTGCCTGGTGTGGAAAAGATAATCACTCCTCGTCCATGAGATGTGAGCCTCCAAAATCCATTGGAGGGGTCGGTTATAAGTTGTTTCCAACTCATTGGAAATGGGAGACAGAGAGGCTGATTTTTATTGCTAAGAGAAGCAGAAGTCAGATTTTGAAGAAGAAAATGGCTATCTTGCAAGGAATCTTCTGCATTTGAATGTTCTGCACGGAGTTTACTCTAGGGTGTGGGGAAGGAGATAGAAGAGAGGCTAGCCTATAGTAAAGCATTTTAGCAGTAAAGGAGCTCAATAGAATCCAGAGATTCAATGTCCTTAAGTGAATCTACCCATATAATAGCTATACCCCACCTAAGAGTTCCACTCTTTTTTTTTTGGGGGGGGGGGCGTCATAATTTTGGCATGAGAATGCTGGAGCGTTGAAGAAAGCCATCTTTGTAATTCTGATATTCCAATGGTCAGGTTTTATGCTCGAGAATGCTGAGTTCATTCTATTGTGTTGTTAGTAAGACTCTTAAACTTGAGGAACGTGATGGCTCATTCTAAGTGAAACAACCTAACCAGAAAGGCCATAGCAGAGTGTTGTAGGAGGCAGGTGATGTTAGTGCTGTCACAGAAATGACTCAAGAAAAGGGAATAGTCATTCTGTATTAATTATTAAATATCCAGTTGACCTTCCTGCCACCTCCATGTTCTTGTTATACGCCATCAAGTCGAGTAAGACTCCTAGAAGCCTTAGGAGCAGTAGATCTGAACCCTGTCCTATCCTGCACCATCCTCCTCACCTCTGACACACATGAGGCCATTGTTGCAGTCACTGTGTCAGTCCATCTCATTGAAGATCTCTTTTTTGCAGATACTCCACTTTTCCAAGCATGATGTTCTTTTCTTTTTAAAAATATTTTGTTGTTGCTGTTGTTGTTATGTGTCATCGAGTCACTTGCAAAAATATTTTATTATTATTAATTTTAATGAAAATTTACAGACTTTGAATTTCCATTCATTTACATTGATTCAATGTTGCACTTTTCTCCCTGCCCACTCCTTCCCTGCTCTTTGAAAAGTATAAGAAAAATTCTTTCATTGTTATACAATCCCTCCCCGCAAGTCCACTCCACTCTAGGGCCTTCATTCTGGACTCCAGTCATGACAGTAATACCCAATCATATATCCCTTTTAAACAGTTTTCTCCCTCATCTGTTTCAATGCAGTATAAGTTATTCATTCCATCTTTCTCAGTCTCCCCAAAGCCCAATGTTCCTTTCTAAGAAATAGCTCCTTCTACCATCACATCCAAGTTATGTGATATAAATCTTCACCATACTTAATTGCCTCTAAGGAATACAGTGTTTGCATTTTCTCAAAAATATATTTATTTGTTTGTTTTGTTGAAAGTCCATGAGATAATTAGTACTCTTCTCCAACACTACAACTCAAAGGCTTTAATTCTTATTCTGTCATTCTTTTCCATTGTCCAGCTCTTATGTGCATAATAAGTATTTCCCCTGTGGTAAGACTCAAAAGACACTAACCTCTGCTTTGTTCACAATAGCAAAGATTTGGAAACAACCTAAGTGCCCATCAACAAATGAATGGATAGAGAAGCTCTGGTATATTCACACAATGGAAAACTACACTGTATTTCAAAATAAGGAAATATTATTCACAATGGGTGACCCTGGAGGACATTATGCTGAGTGAAATATCTCAGTACCAAAAGGATAATACTGCATAGTGCCACTGTTGTAGAACAGGACTGACATCAGGGTTGGCGTGGCATTGAGAAAAACTGGATAAATAATGTATACGGCATTGAAACAGATGATGGAGAGAATTGTTCAAAAGTGATATATGATTGGATATTATGGTCATGACAGGAGTCCAGAATGAAGGTTGCATAGTGGAGTGTACTTGGCAGGGGGATTTTATACCAATGAAAGAATTTTTCTTTTACTTTTCAAAGAGAAGGGCAAACTGGGGGGAAAGAATGGGCAGGAATAAAAATTCCACAATGAAAAACTGGATGAAATATGTTTACGGCATTGAAGTCTATGGGGGAGAGAAAAGTTTAAAAGTATTATATTTTAGGGCATTATGTTTATCGTAGGAGTATGCAATGAGGGTTGCAGAGTGGATTATATTTGGGGTTGGCGGTGGGATTGGGGGAGGTGCGGGGGGGGTGTGTACAATGAGGGAGTTTTTCTTTTGCTTTTCAAGGAGAGGAGCAAAGAGGTGGGGTGGGCAGGGAGAAGGGTGCAACAATGAATGAATGGAATTCCAAAATCTCTGTAGATGTTCATTGAAATGAAAAATAAATAAATTAAAATGTTAAAAAAAATTCACAATGAATGAATGGAAATCCAAAGTCTATAAACATTCATTATAATTAATAAAAAAAGAAATACTTTGATCACAGAAGCACTAAATGTGAAGAAATAATAAAAACTGTGTTCCACATATTAGAGTTAATAATAGAGGTTACATTGCCGACATTGAGTCCACCCGCTCCCCATGAAGATACTACAAGCTTCCAGAGTACCAGAGACTAAGTGGCGGCATTCAACATTTAAATACAAGGGATATAACACTGCTTAATATGAACATAAGACACTGACTCCTATGTCTTTGCATCAAATAGGTCCTATCCTTTAAAAGAGAGATGAATGTATGCAAGGAAGGACCCGAGGTCATAATGGTAAGTGAATACATAGTAATTCCTCTAATGTGTCCCCATGGATTCTATGGCCATTTAACTCATTGTTCTTTCTTACATGGTGTCTTTACTAGAATAGATTAGAATGGCCTGTGGTGTTTGGCATGCAAATTGGTAGAGCA
Source organism: Elephantulus edwardii (assembly GCF_000299155.1). NCBI lineage: Eukaryota > Metazoa > Chordata > Mammalia > Macroscelidea > Macroscelididae > Elephantulus > Elephantulus edwardii. Next base: position 10,759,567 of record NW_006399752.1, read on the forward strand.
AATGTGTGCTCTTTGTAATTCCCATTAAGAAGGATAGTTAGAAGTAGTTCAAATTTTTGCAGAATGAACAACTGCACACACTCTTACATACTTTCTTTGAAATCACATTTTGTCCTTAGTCCCTTATCAGTCTCAATTTGTTCTTTGCTATTTTTATTTTTTAACTTAAGAATTTTATGTTCTACATTCCCATGAATATTCATCTCAGGAACTGTTGTGAAGGGTCAGAGGTACTGTGTCAGTCTGTCTTATTCAGGAACTTAGTCTCGCTCTCTAACCTTCCACATTTCCCAGCACAATCTTTTCCAGGTCTGACCCCTCTTGACAAAATGTTCAAAAATTTCTCCATCCTTACCTCTAAGGAGCCTCCTGGCTACATTTCTTCTCCTTTAAACCCAAGGGTAGAACGATTGCCATGTTGTTGTTGTTGTGTGCTGTTGACCCTGAGCAGACTTAGAGCTGACCCAGCAATGTGTTTTCAGAGGCAGTAAATTGCAGGGAAGGAGATTGCCCACCTTTCTCCTGCTGAGCAATTGAATATATGAGTCACATGTTTGAGCTACCAGAGTTCTCTAACTATTAAAATGTTGTTGTTGTTGTTGTTGTATGTCATCGATCCAGAATGACCAATAGTGGACTCTCCAGCAGGTTTTCAGAGGCAGTAACTTTTAGAGTGGAGGGACGCTTTCCCTTACGTGTATGCACACAAACAAACGAAAAAACAAACACTTGTGAAGAAAGAAACAAAGAAAAAGAGAGAAAGAGAAGGAAGGAAGGAAGGAAGGAAGGAAGGAAGGAAGGAAGGAAGGAAGGAAGGAAGGAAGGAAGGAAGGAATGGATTGGAGGGAGGGTTTATCTGTCAATTCTGTTAGTAAACAATAAAATCCCCTCATTTAAGACAGAGAACCCAATTTCTTCTTTTGTGAACCAATAGTGTATCTTTTGGATACAACAAGGCTCATCAAGTTTCATTTCTGGATGTGATATTAGCTCTCAGAGGATTGTTAATTTTAGGGTCAAAGCAGAAGGCAAAGTACAGAAGGAGGTTTTGGCAACACAGTCATTATGATAACCATGTGGCACATAACTGTTACCACTTTTTGCAACAGGACCTGAACACTTAGTTTTATGCCAGGACATAATCTGAACACCTCTAAAAGAACCCCAAAGGATGTCTATAAGGATGCTGCCAGGACCAGAAACTCAAGAGATGTGCCGCCCTATGTGCTTCTTGGTCATTTACTTCTTCTACATTGCATTTACACAATTTGAGAAATATGCTATTTTTTTTTCTTCATTTGATACATCAAAGAGATGACAAAGGAAGGAAAAGCTACCTAGTTGAAGTTTCTAAGAAAAGTTAATGGTCATGTTCTTTCTCCATTAAAATATATAGAACAATACTAGAGATTTAACATTTAAAAAATAATTTAGTGCAAACATTTCTTTCTACTTCCCTATAAAATGCAGGAGTGGAATCCACTTCCTAAACAAAATGCCTCTAAAACTCTATGAACTTTGAGAAGCAATAGTTATCAAATAGCATCAGGTCTTTTGTTTAGAGTCCCTATGAGTCATGCTGGACTCAATGACAGCAATCAACAACAAAACAACATAAAATGTTAAGGAGTTCTAGCAGCTACAAAAGTAAAACTGTGAACCCAAAGGCTGCAGCCAATGGTAATGAAGGAGAAAGTGGAAGCTGCATTGAAGGCACTGACAAAAAACAAGGTCCCAGGAATCAGTGGGATACTAAGTGACTTGTTCAAACAGATGCAGCCCTGTATGTGTTCCCCAGTCTTTGCCAGGAAATTGGGAACAGCTGTCTAGCCAAAGGATAGGAAGAAGTCCATATTTATTCCCATTCCAAAGTTAGGTGATCCAACAGAAACTATCAAACAATATTATTAATATCACATGCAAGCAAGACGCTGCTGAAAATCATTCAAAAGTGGCTGGAATGGCATATAGATAGGTAACTATGAGAAGTTCAAGCAGGACTTAGAAGAGGTAGTGCTACCAGGAATATAATTCCTGATGTTGGTTGGATCCTTGCTGAAAGTAAAAAACACCATCAGAATGTCTAATTATGCTTTATTGATTATGTAAAGGCATTTCACTATGTGAATAATAACAAGTTATGGCTAACACTAACAAGAAAGGGAATCCCAGCACACTTAATTGTGCTCAGGTGAAACCTAGACCTAAACCAGGAAGCTGTGATGCAAACAGAGCAAGGGAACACTACTTGGTTCAGAAATAAAGCGCAAGTGCATCAGGGTTGTATTCTCTCTCCATACCTTTTCAAACTGTATGTTGAGCCAATTATTTGATAAGCTGGACTTGATGAAAAATAATGTGGCATGAAGACTGAAGGAAGATTTATCAATAACCTGTGTTATATAGATGACACTTTGCTTGCTAAAAGTGAGGACGACTTGAAGCACTTGTTTCAGAAGATCAAGGAATGCAGCCTTTAATATGAATTATACCACATCAAGAAAACAAAGATTCTTACCACTTGGCCAAGAGGAAATATCATGATAGATGGAGAAAAGATTGAAATTGATGACAATTTCATCTTACTTGGATCCACAATTAACATCCTTGGTATCAGAAGTCAGGAAGTAAGGAGAATGATTGCACTGGGAAAGTCTGCCATTAAGAACCACTTTAAATTACTGAGGAGTAATGATGAGGACTAAGGGAGTCTGATTCAGGCCATTGTCTTTCTGATCACTTGTTATTCATCTGCGAGCTGGACAATGAATAGGGGGGAGTAGAAAAATTGATGCCTTTGAACCGGGCTGTTGAAGAAGAACACTGAACATCCTGTGGACCAGCAAAAGAACAAATGGATATGTCTTGGAGAAAGTGGATCTAGAGTGCTCTTTGGAGGCAAAGATGACTAAGCTTCATCTTCAGGCTTGTTGCTAGGTGGGGCTATTCTTTGGAGAGGAAAATGATGCTTATAAAGGCAGGGGCTGCGCAAAAGAGAGGAAGACCCTCGACCAGGTGGACTGACATGGTGGCTGCCGCAATGGATGCTAAAATATCAGGAAGTATAAGGATGGCAAAGGATAGGACAAGTTTCAGATTTATTGTTTATAGGGTTGCCATGAGTAATACTCGACTCAACGGCACCTAACAAGAATAAAAGTAGAAGTTTGAAACTACCAGCTGCTATGTGAGAGAAAGATGGGACTTCCTCCCATATAATTTATAGCCTCTAAAAACCTGTTAGAGGGTCACTGATGAGTTGGTTCCAAATAGGTAGGAATGAGTTGTTTTGTTTTTGTTTAAAATGTTAACAATGTCCAAATATTATTACGCCGTCCCCTTTTCCTTATGACTCAGGGTGAAGTCTCTCTCAGGGAGGAGTGATAGGGAATGGCAAAGGATACACTGACAAAGAAGATTAATCAGAACTGGCTTTGACAAGCACTGTGGCATTTGGACAAGAACAAACTGGGAGGAGGGTAGAGAGAATAGTGCAACAATGAATGAGTGGAAGCCCAAAATCTCTGTAAATGTTTATGAAAATTAATAAAATATAATTATAGAAAAAAAAAGAAGTGCAGCTGGTAATTTAAAAACAAAACAAAAGAAAAACAAAATAACCAAAATTTTATTGCCTCCTGAAACTTTTAGGAATAAAATGGAGTACAATTGCAAAGCCAGTTGTGAAGACTAAGCATTATTATACTGTGCCTGAATGCACTCTGAGTGTTTGTGTAAAGACAGGCTGGAATTTGAAGAATGCTTTTTTAAAAGAAGACACATACTTGTGTCTTTTATTTCCTTGTGCCTCACTAGCTTCTTATGAGCCTACAGATTTGAAGTACATAGACCTTTTTGTCCCTGTTCACAGTGTTTGTGGTATATGTTTCTACTGAATCAGACCTTAAGCCTGTATAAAAGGGCTTACTTTCTTCTTCTATTACTTGATGGTTTCCTTCTTATTCAAAAGCAAAATGTGAAGATGTACTCAGGATAGCAATAGTAGTTGTAAATCCACATTAAAGCTGCTCAATCCTTTTTCTCATAAAGAATCATTTCCTCCTAGAAAAGAAAATCCCAGTGTATTTCCAGCTCTGATGCACAAATGAATTTGGGTCACACTTTCTATTTACTTCTGTTTAGAACATGAAATACTGGTAATTGGGCAAGTGGTTTTCTTTGACAGTAGTGATTCTTGCTTCCTGGGAACGATTTACTGGTGTTTCTTCTCACTACAAACTTAGAAAAGATTTTGTTTGATAGTTTTGAAAATACATAGCAGAGGAAAAAATAAAATAAAAAACTAAAAATGCTGTTATTACTTCAATTTCAGTTACAGCTGTTGTCTGATTAAGTGATCACTGTGTCAGAATACAAGAAAGACAAAACTAATATATAATGAAGATATATTAAAACATTTTGATTTTGCATCATGCAGTAGTTACAGTAAGATGCAGTTGAGTTTCTGCTTATGGTAACAATAGCCTTTTGCATGCATTATCTTACTCTTATTATCTTGCACAGGAAGTAGTTGCATTCATATATCAGAAAGGCTGTGAGAGGCATGCTAATCAGCATGAAGCACAGATAAGGAAAAGAAAAAGCATGTGATTCACCCAGCTTCACTCTCCCCAAAGCAATACTGTTTCTGTATTGGAGTATGGCATCTGCTTCTACCAAAAAATGCGTAAAAATATCCAAGCAAGAACTCATCTTTGTTTTCTTTGCAGATTGCACAATTTATCTCCAATAACACACACATTCATCGTCACCAAAGCTCAGTGGAATAATTACGAGTATTTACTGAATAGACCATGCAAAGCCATATGCTGTTAGTTGAAAGAATGTGGAAGAGATACTAAAAACTGGCATAGATAATAAGACTGCAAAGTCAGCCACTTACAGCTGAACAGCATTTGAAAATCATATATGCAATGAGCAGCCTAAAGATGTAAATAGAGGCCTGGATTTCCATGAGGTAGAGCCAGTTTTTAAAGGAGAGGATAGAAATATCTAAATGTATGTGACAAGTCATGGAATCTTTTAAAAAACTTATTAAAGAGAAGTGTTAATATAAGCCACAGTATTTTTACATATACCATAAAAACTCCTCTAATCTACAATGCTGAAGAATATTTTTTAAAAAATAGTGGCTTTAGGATGGCATGAAAATTCAAAATAAATCTCACTCAATTCCATTAGTGTAAAATGAAGCTTGTAAGGCACTGTGCAGGTGATATTAAAAAAATATTATAATATCTCACATTTACATTGCAGTTCACAGTTTACAAAATACTTTTATATATCATATCTCATTTGAATCTTCTAAATACTGTTCTGTATTTTATTACCCCCATTTTATGTATAATGAAATAGATTCAGCCTTTAAATGACTTTTCCAAGATCAAGCACACACAGGTATCAGAAATTAAACAAGAGTCCTTGATCTCTTGATTTTGCAAATATATGGTCCTGACTATATTGCCAGAATAACAAACCATTGTGCAATGCAAATAAAACTCTTGAAGAAAAAAAAAATGAATTCAAAGGAGATCAGTATGGATCCCAGAAAACATTACTAAGAAAACAAAAACTTCCAAGAGATCATGTGGGGATTAGTGTCCTAGAGAAGCAGACATAATGGAGAGGAACATCGATAGCCCACAGCAGTCCTTTTGGTAGGTTGTATACTTGCCATGTTCATTCATTTAAACATTACCATTCTTAATTGCCATAATCTTTCTTCATTTTAAGCCAATTGCATTTTGTTCAGAGTTTTTAACCAAATAATTTTAAGATAAATCAGAGACCTTAAGGAAACTCTTGCTATCTGATACAGTGTCTTTTTTCGTTGCTATCAATCCTGTTTTAATTATTTATGAATACCTGCTTTTACTTATTCTGCCAGCCACTAACTAAAATCAAGCAATTAATAACTTTGTTTTCAATCACTGATGCACCTTCAATTGTAGAAGATTGCCTCTTATGAACTAGACATTCATTGAACATGTATTTAAATGTATTAATGTGTGTCTAAACTGTTATAATTTCTCCTGTTGCACTAGCTAGTTACTTCTTCTTACCTAACTTCTTTTTTGTGAGACTTCTATCAGATTTTATTGTTGTTTGGTTTCTTTGTGTCGAGATTTCCCCCCCCTTTATCTAACAGCCCATTTCATCAACACTTATAAAGAATTTTACTTCCATTTCCATCGCCTATATTCTAACAAATATGTAGACTATTTATTTCAATCTCACGGATTCCTTTGTAGAATATCTTATTTTAATTTCATTGATTATTCAAGCTACTCTAAAATCCATTTAACCCCCAAATTCTTAGAATGCTTTATTAATAAGCTCAATTATTCAGGAGTCTCAATTGACTCCTAAATCTTATTAAATAATAATGATAAAAGAGGAGGAAATGCTGCAGCATGCTCTCTCCTTCCAAAATGTATATCTTAAAGCATTAATATTCTTCCTATACTCAGTAACATAAGGACATATAATGTTATCGGAAGCAGAGAAGTACCACAAAGGACAGATTGAGTAGAAATTTATTCCATTTTCTTCTACCTCAAGATTCTAATAGTAACCTATAGAGCTTTTGATGACTTCATTCACCCCCGTAGGGTCTTATTAGAACTGGATATTTCAATTTTGCTATGACAGCATGACGCTTGCAACATTATTAATGGTTCTTTTTAGTTCTAAAATGAAAGTTAGTTCCAGCTTTTTAGTGATCTAGTGCTTTTGTAACAGAAATACTGCAAATGGATAACTTTAACAAGCAGAAGTTTATTCCTTCATAGTTTAGGAGTAAAGAAGACTGGAGCCTAACAGAAAGTTTTCTGTCTCTTTCATCTCTGGATGAAGCCCTGGTCTCCTTTCAACATTTGTATGCATTCATTGAGAATTTATATATATCTTAGCATCTTTTCTTGAGTATAGGGGGTTGAGCATGGCAGTGATCAGATCATGAGGACAAAACAGAACAGGGCAAGCTTTAGGTCTCTTGTTCGTAAGATCACTATGAGTCAGTCTACTTGATGGCACCTAATAATACCCACAGAAGGTTCTCAGGGCAGGCATACTAAGTCCAAATTGTTGGCTTTTCTTCTGGTTCTGCTTTTTTTAAATGATGGGCCCTTCCTTTTATGCTTGCTTATGTTTCTTCTTATCTCTAATGTTGTTGTCGTCTGTTTCCATGGAGTGTGCAAAGTACAGAACAATATCGTTGATTTCACATGCAAGCAAGATTCTGCTGAAGAGTATCCAAAAACAACTGGAACTGCACATCAGCAGAGAACTGCCAGAAGTCCAGCCTGAGTTTAGAAGGGGACGTGGTACTAGGGATATTGTAGCTAATGTTAGATGGATCTTGACTGAAAGCTGAGAGTACCAGAGGAATGTCTATCTGTGCTTCATTGATTATGCAAAGGCATTTGACTGTATGGACTATAAAAAACGGTGGCTGACTATGAGAAGAATGAGGATCCCAGAACACTTGACCGTGCTAATGCGAAACCTATACTTGAACTAAGAGGCAGTCGTCAGAACAGAGCAAGGAAACACTGCATGGTTCAAAAGTGGGAAGGGCATGCGCCAGGGATGTGTCCTGTCTCCATACCTTTTCAACTTGCATGCAGAACAGATCATCTGGGAGGCTGGGCTCTATGAGTAGAAGTGTGGCATCAGGATTGGGGGAAGATCTATCAACAATCTGCATTATGAAGATGACACAACCCTCCTTGCTGAAACTGAAGCACTTGCTGCTGAGGGTCAGGGACTGTAGCGTTCAATATGAATTGAGGCTCAATGTAAAGAAGACAAAGATTCTCAGCACTGGACCAATTGGCAGCGTCAGAATGGATGGTGAAGAGACTGAGATTATTCACAGCTTTAGTCTGTTTGGCTCCACAATCAACACTCTTGGCACCAGCACCCAGGAAATTAAAAGACGTATTGAGAGTGGAAAGTCTGCTGTTAAGGACCTCTCTAAAGTACTGAAAAGTGACAGTGTGTCTCTGGAGACTAAGGTGGTCTGGTACAGGCTATGGTCTTTGCAATCACTTGTTATGCGTCAGAGAGCTAGACCATGACACGGTGGATAGAAGGAGAATTGATACGTTTGAGCTTTGGTGTTGGAAAAGACTGCTGAGGGTACCATGGAGTGCTAAGAAAACAAACAGATTCATCTTGGAGAGGGTTAAAACAGGCTGCGCCTTGGAAGCAAGGATTCTAAGGCTCCGTCTGACATACTTTGGACATGTTGCAAGGTCCTTGGAGAGGGACATCATGCTTGGTAGAGTGGAGGGACAGCGCAGAAGGGGAAGGCCCCCTATGAGTTGGATTGATTTGGTGACTGGGGCAATTGGGATGAGACAATGAGATTGCCACAGGACAGAGCAGAGTTTAGAGCTGTTGTACATAGGGTCGCTATGAGTCCCAAGCGACTCGATGGCACATAACAACAACAACAACAACAACATTGCCCTGGAGTCGAGCATGACTCATAGTAACCCTATGAACAAAAGGCATGGAGCCTTTCTATAATTATCATCATTTCTCTAAGTTTATAGAGTTTCCAGAGGCATGCGGTTTAGGAAGTGGATGCCACTCTTGCTTCCAAACTTGTGTTAAACTGGGAGCTCCACCAAGATTGTCCATCATGGGCAGCTATTATGGAATTTAATAATTCCCCCCGATGGCACAAGGTTCAGCATCACAGTAAACCCAGATTACCTCAGTGCAGCAAATTGACAATGGAGTGCTGTACAACTTAGAAGAATGTTCCTCGAAAATAAAATAACACTGAACAATCAGGCTCAATTGACTTAAATGCAAGGGCCCTCAATAGATAGATAGATAGATAGATAGATAGATAGATAGATAGATAGATAGATAGATAGAGATGAACAAAAGGCCTGAAGCCTTTCTATAGCTCTCATTGTTTCTCCAAGTTCATAGAGTTTCCTGAGGGAGGAGGTTTAGAAAGTGGATTCCACTCCTGCTTCAAAACGTGAATCAATCTGGGAGCTCCACCAAACACTGTCTATGATGGGTAGCCATTATAGTGTTTGACATACTTATGTTATAGTTGTTCCATTATGGCATTTGAGATCCCATTGACACAAGGTTCAGTATCACAGCCAACCCAAATCACCTTAGTACAGCAAATTGTCCAGAGTGCTGTATGATTTAGACAAATGTCCCTCCAAAATATAGTAGCAAGAGATTAAAATATAACCCTTGGGACTCAACTTTTAAATATAAGTGTCCTCCAGGAGGCCTTGTTGACTTTAAACAAGAGGCTTAAATGAAAAACAGCCAAACATTCCACATAGATTCTCAACCAAAAGAAGAGAACCATCTTACAGAGCCCAGATGCTTCATCCAACTCCAACATGGAGACAAGGGCTTGGCGTTATATGTTATTGTTGCTAAGTGCCATCTAGTACCTACCCTATAAACAAAAGGCCTTAAAGTAAAAAAAAATATGTATGACACACACAATAAAAGCACTTCTCACATATGACAGAGACTGTGACCAGAGTAATGATAATGTATTTCAGTGATTTGGCACTTACATAATGACATAATTTGGCAGATAATGATGTAATCAACACTTTTAGCACCAGCAGTCAGGATATCAAAAGATGAATTGCACTGGGAGAATCTGCTGTTGGGGACCTCTTCAGAGTATGAGGAAGCAATGATGTCAGTCTAGAGACTAAAGTGCACCTGATCCAGGCCATGGTTTTCACAATTACTTGCTATGCATCAGAGATCCAGACAATGACTATGGATGACAGAAGAATTGATGCCTTTGAGATGTAATGCTTGAGAAGTGTCTTGAACATACCGTGGACCACCAAGAAAATAAGTAGGTCCATGTTGGAGAGATTGAAATCAAGTTTCTCCTTGGATGCTGGGATTTTAAAGCTCCATCTCCTATACTTTGAACATGTGGCAAAGAGGGATCAGTCCTTGGAGAAAGACATCATGCTTGGAAAGGTGGAGGGACAGTGCAGGAGAGGATGACCCCAGATGAGTTGTAGTGATATAGTAACTGGAGCAATGAGGGTAGGTGGGTTAGAGTCAGTGAGACTGGCTTAGAGCAAGGCAGGCTTCAGAGTTGTTGAACATAGGGTCACTATGAGTAGGAGACAACTCGTTGGCACATAAAAACTACAGCAATATAGCATTATAATCTTCCTTCGTATTATGACTACTCATTTACTAGTCACATTATATCACAATAAGAGAGGATTACATCATTACATATTTGCCAGATCAAATTACATCATCACAAATGTGCTGAATCACTGAAAATCATGGCTCAGCCAAGCTGGCATATATTGTTGTGAGGTGTAATTCAGCCTGTAACTACCAATAACACAGTTCTGGTATTTTACCATATTTGCTAAATAATATATCTGCTTTCCTAATCATATTTTCCTGTAGTTTAGTTCTCAATAATAACATAACACTATTTAATCCGAGTGGTTCTTATATCTCTCTGAATTTTGATGGATCATTTATCTATATATTTAGATATTATATAGCACTCTGATGGCTGTGTGGTAAGAAGCTGTGCTGTCAACCTGAAGGCACGTAGACTGAATCCACCAGCTGCTCCAGGGCAGAAATGAGCAGTTTTCTCCCATGTGTTTTACTGCCTTTAAATACTCACTGAAGGATCTGCTATGAGTGAGTTATTCTGTCATAAAATGCTTCCTTAACTCCACTCTTTTCAACACATTGTAGCTTCTATGACTCAATGGTAGAAAACAACAAAACAGCAATAATTATAGATGTTAAGGGAAATGGTTATAGCAAGTACATGGACTTTTGTGTGATTCTGGTGCCACCGATTAGTAGCTGTTATAACTCAAATAAATGTTACTATGTCCAAGATCAATCTCTGAATACAAAGATGATGAAAAGGATATCTATAAGAAAGCAGAGCTGCATAAATTTTATTTTTTAAATACTTACAGTGAACTGGCTGCACTTGCTGAAGAAGGTCAATAACTGCAACCTTCAATATGGATTTCATCTGAATGTCACCAAAACACAAATTGTCACCACTGAACCAAGAGGCAATATGAAAATAGATGAAGAAAAGATTGAAACATTGAATGACTGTATCTCACTTAGATCCTTACTCAATACATTTTGGAGCAGCAACCAGGAGATCAGAAGACATATCACACTGGACACTCTGTGTTTAGGGACCTCTCCAAATATTTTAATTTCTTTTTCATTTTTTTTATAGGGGCATCTCCAAATTATTGAGGAGCAGTGATGTTATTTTGAGGACTAAAGTGCACCTGATTCAGGCCATGGTCTTTTTAGTCACTTG
>NW_006399752.1:10774484-10780505 GCF_000299155.1 Elephantulus edwardii
GAATTGCATTGGGAAAGTCAGCTGTGAAGGACCTCTCAAGAGTACTGAAGAGCAACAGTCAGGATGGAGACTAAGGTGCGCCTGATCCAGGCTATAGTCTTCACAATTACGTACTATGCATTGGAGAGTTAGACAGTGACTAGGAATGGTAAAACGAATTGATGCCTTTGAGCTGTGGTGCTGGAGTAGAGCATTGAATATACCGTGTACTGCTAGGAGAACAATCAGATTTGTCCTAGAGAGGGTGAAGCCGGACTGGTTCTTGGAGTCAAGGATTCTGAAGCTTTGTCTGACATACATTGGGCATGTTGCAAGGAGGTACTGGTCCTTGGAGAGAGACATCATGTTTGGGAGAGTGGAAGGACGGCGCAGGAGAGGAAGACCCTAGATGAAAAGGATTAATTCTGTGATTGGGGTCGTTGGAATGGGTGTGTCTGAGATGGTGAGGTTGGCACAGGATAGAGCGGCATTTAGGGCTCTTGTACATAGGGTCACTATGAGTTGCAAGGGACTTGATGGTAATAACAACAACAAGTTCTTAATTTTTCCATCTCCAACTGCCTCATTTCCACCTACAGAGGACTTTCCAGCCTTTTGTGCTGGACCTATGTGTGAAAACATTTTTATTACAAACATATCATTTTTATTTACTTTGTAAATGCTTTACATGAGAATAAAGTAAGAAAAATCCTTAGAAGTCTAAAATTCAGCATGGCATATTTTTAAATGGTCAGCGTAAAACTCATTGCAGTTCTTGCAGTCTCTGCATTCCTGCAAGCTCAGAAAAGAATTTTTCAGAATTTACTGTAAACAGTAGTTCTATTAACACTTTTCTATTGGTTATGGACATAGAAAGCACAGTTAAGTAGATCAATTTCTAATTAAACTTCATCAGTGTTTTCTATTTTTTTTCTTACAATTCATCTACCTAAGTAAGAATATGTCTTGGAGAGGCTGCAGCCAGAGTGCTCTTTGGAGGACAAAATGATGAAGCTTTGCCTAACATATTTTGGGAACGTTACTAGGAGGGGCTATTCCTTGGAGAAGGACGTGGTGATGCGAAGGGTGGAGGGTCGGCAAAGGAGAAGAGGGTACTCACCCAGATGGATTGACACAGTGACTGCTGCAATGGGCTCTTGTGTGTCAGAAAGTGTGAGGATGGCACAGGATAGAACAGGGTTCAGATCTGTTGTTCACAGGGTCGCTATGAGTTGCACCTGAATCAATGGCACCTAACAACAACAACAACAAGTGAAAATATTCCTATAGTTTCTAGCAGTTTTCACATTTGCTTCACTTCTTTTACCAACTAATGCTTCAACTTATAAAAAGCTAAATCCAAATTCTAACACAAGTTAATTTTATGTCATTATATTAACAAAGTGTAAACAAAACTGCATCTTGTAAAAAAAATAAAAGCAGATATAGTCTTGTCTACATGGTTTCTCTAATAAAAAGCACTCCTTAGCTCTTGATTAAGCCTGATTTCAAATAATCTTATGTAAAACATTTCATTTTTTTTATTCTGATATAGAAAAACTTTATTGTTCAGTAAAATAATACATAACAGAAACAAATGAATTAAAATATTTATTGATTTCTATTTTAAAAAACCCAACAGTTCCATTGAAAAGTGCCAATAGATTATTGGGTGCTTGAAAATTCTTAATCCTTTTTTACTTTGGTCAAAGTCTTTGTACTACTACCAGTCAACCAATTATTGGCTCCATTCTTTTTATATCTCATTTACTTACTTGATTTATTTTAGCATAATTGGAACATAGGATTCTACTATAAATAATGCACTTAATAACAATCATTATTTCATCTTTCATAAGATCTATATTTATTGATGACTATATACATTCTCTCCACTTGTTGTTACTGTCCATTGATTCTTATTTTATCTAGCAATAAGTCATAATAATCTATAATTGCATAAACTAATTTTAAAAGTGCTATCCATCTCATTAAAAATATATTTCCAGTAAAATTTTATTTTCACTGTAAATCAATTGTGTACTATTAATAATTAGTAATTCAATACAAAATAACTTTGTTAGCATTTAGAGCTTTAAGAATTGAAAAATCAATATCAATTTATAAACTTAATTTACTTGAAGTATAATAGGGTGATCTACAAAAGGTATCAAAATCACTAAGTATAGTATAATTGGATACAGTTGTATGTAGGAATTGCTAGCAAATATGCGATGGAGAAAGAAGGAGCAAGGTTGATTGACCTTGGTGCTCGGTAGACAGTGAAATCTGCAAGAGCTGTAACTTGAAGGGATGCTTTCTCACCCTGGATCTGGTAAGTTTTTCCCTTTGAGAATGTGCAGTCTTACTACTTTTCTATTGCTCTTTTTAGCAGAAGATATTTGAGGTGTTGTTTTTTTTTTTCTCCTCTCTCTCTAATATATCTCCACTTTATATAAGCTCCAGCTTTTGCAGAATTTGCCATACAAATGAGATTGCTTGAATCATGAACTGAGTCTTATGGATTAAGTTGTGTCTATAAAAGATATATCACTGTCCAAAACCTAGTACCTGTGAAAATGACCTTGTCTTTGAAGATGTTAACATGAGGTCCTCGTGGCACTTTTTTAAAAATTTTTCAATATCAATGGAATCCTTACAAAGGAAGAAAGGAGACTTAACTAGACAGAGGAAGAAGCACCATGCTGTAGAGACGTACTTATAAGTCAAGGCGTAATTCAGTTAAGAAGAAAAAGGACGTTCTCTAAAGCCTTTTGAGGGAACATGTACCAACTAACACAGATTTTTCTTTAAGTCTTCAGAACAATGTAACAACAATTTCTGTTCTTATAAGTGGTTCAGTTTGTCGTATTCTTTATGGCAGACCTGCTGCTACGGCGGCTGTGTGCCATCAGGTTGGAATTGACTCATAGCTGCCCCTCCAGTAGGGCCTAGGAAAGAAAAATAATGAGATTCTCTCTTTTTCTCAGTGTCAGAGGTTACACCAAAAGGAAGTTTCCCATAGGAGCCAGTGACTTCATTATTCCATACAAGAATTACTAATTCTCCATTTCTCTCAACTTGTAGGGGATGAGCTAATGGTGTTCCAGAAATTTCCTGTCAAATTCTAGCATTCAAATTCAGACTAGCAGGTAAACAAGTTATTTATGCAATTCTTCATTGGTAAGATTGTTCTCACCTTTTAACTATAAGAAAAGGAAAGGTGGGAGAGAATATTCATTCACTGTAATATGACTCCATGATGAATGTTCAAACACTCTATCCTCTCAGTGAGATCACAGGAAGATGTCAGATTTGTGATTTCTTTGGTGTTGACTCTAATCCTGTTAACTCAAACTCACTGTTGTTGATTTTATTCCCAACATATAGTAAATCTCCTTTGGGTTCCCAAGGCTAGAAATCATAGTAGGAAGGTGTAATTGCCCCAACTTTCTATCACAGAGAAGTTGATGGATTGGAACCACCTGTCTGCTTGGCCTTTGAGTCAGCAGTGCAACAGTGCAGCTCACTACAGACTATAACAGAGATCTCTCTGGACCTACTTCTCTCCCCCAAATAAAAGCTATTCCTTAGCTCACACAATAGTCTGTGGATTCCCTACACAATAACAATGCTACAAAAAAAAAAAGTAATTCTCAGGAGAGCTCTGGTGGCCTAGTGGCAAGAAGCTGCACTGCAATCCCAGAGGCGCACAGTTCGAATCCACCAGATGCTCTGCTGGGGAAGGACAGACAATCTCCTCCTGTACCAGTCAGATCTGATTTGACGGTAGACACAAATAATAAAATAAATTTAAAAAAAAGTAATTCTCTCTCTCTCTCTCTCTCTCTCTGCTGCTGCTGCTGCTGCTCTGAAGGACTTAGAAAAAAATAAAGCCCCAGGAATTGATAGAATACCAATTGGCATATTTCAACAAACAGATGTTGCGCAAGATGTGCTTACCAAATTGTGCCTAGAAATCTGGAGGACAACTACTTTGCCAACTGATTGGAGAAGATCCATATTTATTTTCATTCCAACAAAAGATTACCCAACAGAGTGTGGAAATCATCAAAAAATATAACTAATATCACACACTAGCAAAATTCTGCTCAAGATTATCCAGAAACAACTAGAACAGCATATTGACAGAGAACTACCAGAAACACAAGCTGGGTTTAGAAGAGATTATAGAACTAGAGACATTATTACCAATGTCAGATGGATCTTGGCAGAAAGCAAAGAGTATAGAGGAATGTCTATCTATGTTTCATTGATATGCAAAGGCATTTGACTGTGTGGATCACAACAAATTGTGGCTGACCATGAGGAAAATGGGAATCCCAGAACACTTGATAGTGCTTATGTGAAAAGTGTGCACCCAGCGTGATCTTTGGAGGCAAGAATGATGAGGCTTCATCTCACATACTTTGGGCATGTTCTTAGGAGGGACAATTCATTGGAGAATGACACAATGCTGGATCGAATGGACTGTTGGTGAAAGAGAGGTAGACCCTCAACCATGTAGACTGACACAGTGACTGCTTCGATGGGCTCTTATGTGTCAGAAAGTGTGAGGATGGCACATAATAGAACGGGGTTCAGATCTTTTGTTCATAGGGTCGCTATGAGCCATACTTGACTTGACAGCACCTAACAACAACTATACATAGCTGTGAAAACAGATGAAGGAAGTAGTGAAATACATTGGTTAAGGTTATGAAATTTGAATGTCAAGCATAAGTTGGAGTCTTGATTCCACCACCTATCTCTAGTGGAGTCTCCCTCCACTCTGGAAGTGAGCTAGCTAACTGGCAGGATGGCTGGCATCTCGGTGGTGGCTCCTCTTGGTGGCAGTCAGGCAAGGGAAGTTTCTGTGGCCTTTTCATTGTGTGTTACTGTTCTCTTTTAGTCTTAAAAAGTGGATGAGTGTCCCTGAGCTCTAGAGTAAGGGTAAGTAGGCTGGGTGACTCTAATCCATGACCTTCAGGCCTGCCTTTAATTGTTTTTTGGTGAAACATTCTTCTAGATCATATAACCCTGGTACATCCACTTGCTGTACAGAGGTCACTCATAGCTGCTGTGAAGCTGAACACTGTGACTCTGATGTGCCAAATGTGAGAATGGATGGATACCCATGGCGGGCAGTGTTTGGTGGAGCTCCCCGATTAAAACAAGCTTGGAAGCAGGAGTGGCATCCACTACCTTAATAGCTTGCCTCTGTAAACCCTAGGAACCTGGAGAAAGGATGAAAGTTATACAGGTGTCCAAGTCTTTTGTTCATAGGGTTGCTATGAGTCACCTATGACTCAATGACACTTAACAACAACAACAACATACTTGGACCATGAAGCAGTCATCAGAACAGAGCAGGGAAACACTGAATAGTTCAAAATAAGGAAAGGAGTGCGTCAAGGATGGATCCTATCTCCTTATCTTTTCAGGGAAGCAGAGATTTATCAGGAGAAATGTGACATTAGGATTGAAAGAAGACTCATCAACAACCTATGTTATGCAGATGAAAAAACCCTGCTTGATGAAACTGAAGAAGACCTATGTGCTTGCTGTAGGAGATAAAGAACTGTAGGCTGCAATGTGGGTTGAAGCTCAACATCAAGAAGACAAAGACTCTCACCACTGGGCCAACTGGCAACACCATAATGGATGGGGAAGAGATAGAGGTTGTTAGCAATCACAGCTTGCTCAGATCCACAATCAACAATCTTAACACCAGCTGTGAGGAAATCAAAAGATGAATTGCACTGCGAAAAATCTCTCCAGAGTATGGAAAAGCTATGATGTCAATCAGGTGGCTAAGGTGTGCCTAAGCCAGGCCATGGTCTTTACAATTACTTGCTATGCATCAGAGAGCTGGACAATAACTAAAGATAAGAGAAGAAGAATCGATGCCTTCAAATTGTGCTGGAGAAGAGTCTTGAACATACCATGGAACACCAAGAAAACAAATAGGTTTGGGTTGGAGAGAGTGAAAACAAGTTTTTCTTAGAGCCTATGATATTGAGGCTCCATCTCACATACTTT
>NW_006399752.1:10780605-10781502 GCF_000299155.1 Elephantulus edwardii
TTTTTTTATAGGGGCATCTCCAAATTATTGAGGAGCAGTGATGTTATTTTGAGGACTAAAGTGCACCTGATTCAGGCCATGGTCTTTTTAGTCACTTGCTAAGAGCTGGACAATGAATAAGGATGACAGAAGAATTGATGCCTTTGAACTATGGTGTTGGGGAAGAGTACTGAATATCCCATGGAGTGCCAAAATAACAAACAGATATGTGTCAAAAAAGATTCATCTAGAGTAGTCTTCATAGGCAAGGATGGTGAAGCTTCATTCCTACTTTGAACATGTTGGTAGGATAAGCTATCCCTTGTAGACGGACATCATGTTTAGAAGGTGGTGGGATAGCAAAGGGGGAGAAGCTCCTCAGCCTGTGGATTGACACAGTGACTGTAGCAATGGGCTACAGTGTGTCAGAGGTTATGATGATGTCACGAGATAGGACAAGATTCTTATCTGTCACTTATAGGGTGGCTGTGAGTCATATTTAACTTAACAGCACTTAACAACAACAGCAATAACAATTTTCTCTAACAACTTTTATGTTAGCTGACATTCTTCTATTGAACAGAAATAACTTCTGAGTGTACTAACGTCAGACTAAAATACTTTGATCATAATGAGGCAGTTAAAAAAACCATACAACCAAAATGACATTGAAAGTGTCTGTGATCACAGACAAAATGAACACTGTAACCATAAAACTATCCAATCATACTCCTTTACTGACTCATAGGAGAGGTTTCTATCATAAAATGCTTCCTTAACTCCACTCTTTTCAACACATTGTAGCTTCTAGTCTTATATATGCAATATATTTTATATATTCAGATTGTGAAAATGATCAGACAATATCACTAATACACACACAAAACTTTGTTTAAAAGCACCCGAAAATGTCTAGAA
>NW_006399752.1:10786677-10789912 GCF_000299155.1 Elephantulus edwardii
AAGAACTGTAGGCTGCAATGTGGGTTGAAGCTCAACATCAAGAAGACAAAGACTCTCACCACTGGGCCAACTGGCAACACCATAATGGATGGGGAAGAGATAGAGGTTGTTAGCAATCACAGCTTGCTCAGATCCACAATCAACAATCTTAACACCAGCTGTGAGGAAATCAAAAGATGAATTGCACTGCGAAAAATCTCTCCAGAGTATGGAAAAGCTATGATGTCAATCAGGTGGCTAAGGTGTGCCTAAGCCAGGCCATGGTCTTTACAATTACTTGCTATGCATCAGAGAGCTGGACAATAACTAAAGATAAGAGAAGAAGAATCGATGCCTTCAAATTGTGCTGGAGAAGAGTCTTGAACATACCATGGAACACCAAGAAAACAAATAGGTTTGGGTTGGAGAGAGTGAAAACAAGTTTTTCTTAGAGCCTATGATATTGAGGCTCCATCTCACATACTTTGGTCACATGCCCAGGAAAGACTGGTCCTCGAAGAAGGACATTATGCTTGGAAAAGTGAAGGAGACAGTACAGGAGAAGAAGACCTCAGATGAGTTGGATTGTTACAGTAACTGGGTGATGGGAGTTGGTGTTTTGGAATTAGTGAGACTGGCTCAGGACAGGACAGGGTTTAGAGCTGATGTACATAGGGTTGCTGTGGGCACAACAACAATTTTATATATATATACACACACACATACATATATATGCACACATACACACATACACACACACACACACAAACACACTCCCCCTTATTGTAATATATATATATATACAAAATTCTATTCCCATATGGGTGTTTCTTCTTTTGGTGGCTGTGTAGAAAGAAACTGAGATAAGATGGCAAAAGATTTGTCAAAAGAAGTGCAATGGAGGGAGAAAGCAACATCTTTAGATCACTGAAATGCAGTAGCTATTAACCTGAAATTATGTACCCAGTACCAATCTTTCAAATATTATACTGAAAATATTACAAACATGCACAAACTGAGGATTCTAAAATCTATCATTGTATGGAAAGCAATAGTAGAATAAATGGGATATTAGAAGGGGGCATAGCTTTTGTAAAAATGATTCATTTTATTTACCTATTTTGTTGTTGAGAATTATACAGCAAAATAGACACACAATTTAAGTGATAATATGTACAATGTGAGACTTATATTTAGACCAGTTCTGGTTGTTGTCCAAACAGAACAAGGCAATGCTGCATGGTTTAAAATCAAGAAAGACATGTATCATGGTTATATTTCATTTGCTTACTTACTCAATCTGTATGCTGGGCAAATCATTTGAGAAGCTGCCATAGTATAAGAATAATGGGGAGTCAGGATTGCAGGAAAAACCTCAATAGGCTGATTTATTTAGATACAACTTTGTTTGCAGAAAGTGAAGCAGCCTTGAAGCACCTTGCTGCGAAAGATTAAAGACTACAGCCTTCAGTATGGATTATATTCCAGCATGAAGAAAGGTCCTCACCATTGAACCATAGACAACATCATGACAGATGGATAAAAGATTGACATTTTCAAAGATTTCATCTTATGTAAATCCACAATCAACATCCATGGTTGTAATTAGTTAAGAATTTAAAAAAATATGTTCATTGGCAAAATCTTCTGTGAAGAACCTTTCCAAGGAGCTAAAGAACAATTACTTCAATTTAAAGACTGAGGTGGCCTTATTCTAGCCATAGTATTTTCAATTGCATCCAATTATCGTAAAGTTGAACAATGAATAAGGCTGACAGAAGTGATTTCTTTGGACTGTGGTGTTGAAGAAGAGTACTGAATATCCCATGGATTGCCAAAAAAGCAAACAAGTCTGCTTTTAGAGGATGTGTAATGAGGGTACACTTTAAAGGCAAAGATAGTGAAGCTCCACCTTGCATGTTTTTCTAGAAGAACCAATCCTTAGAAAAAGACTTCATGCTGAGAAAGGTAGAAGGTTAAGGGAAGAGAGGAAGATCCTTAACAAGATAGATTGACATAGTGACTAGCACAATGCTTGTGAGCCTAACAGATATTATGAGAATAGTGCTGGTTAAGCCAAAGTTCCTTATGTATTTTTCATAGGGTCAGTATGATAGATACATGACGACACCTAACAACAATAATATTTGTAACACATGGGAACCTGGACTCCTTCAAATTCTGTAACAGCTCTCACATTCCTTTTCTTAGTAGTTCATTGCTTTCTTGAGTTCTGAAAATTTTTGTTTCTGTGGTCTATTTATACCATAAAGGTAGATCTTAAAAAGCATAGTATTAAAGACAGACATTATTTAGTGGTTAAAATTAACATGGTCTTAGCAATCACTTCTTATGCATCAGAGAATTGGACAATGATCAAGGAAGATGGGAGAATTGATGCTGTGGTGCTTTGAGCTGTGGTGCTGGAGAAGAGTATTGAGACTGCTAGGAAAACAAACAGATTCATCCTGGAAAGGGTAAAACTGGGTGGCTCCTTGGAGGCGAGGATTCAGAGGCTCCATCTAACACATTTTGGACATATTGTAAGGAGGGACTGGTCCTTGGAGAGGGACATCATGCTTGGGAGGGTGGAGGAACAGCAAAGGAGGGGAAGACCCTCTATGAGGTGAATTGATTCAGTGACTGGGGCAATTGGGATGAGTGAGTCACAGACAGTGTGATTGGCACAGGAGAGAACAGAGTTTAGGGCTGTTGTACAAAGGGTCGCTATGAGTCGCAAACAACTCGACGGCACATAACAACAACAACAACATTGGTATTTATACAGACATCAGAAGATATTTCTGGTTTAGGAGTTTAGAAAATAATAATTTAAGATAATAGTTTTGGAATTCTTTTAGATTTTATAGTTTTTAGAATTCTGAAGTCCATAAGAATTTAAAATGTTAGTCTGTATTTGGATCATGATGTATTTGCAAAATCATTGATCAGAATGTTTAATAATGATCCCCAGGCTCCTCTTTGTTCTTATTGTCTCATTAAAAGAAAGAAAGCGGTGATTGATAGATTGAATTAGTCATATATTCCATTTTCTTCTGCAATTCCTAACTATTATTTGATGCTTTAGGAAAATAGAAACTAATTTTTGTCCTTTCGATGGCTGGTTACAACATTTAAATACTTTAGACACTATGGCATTTTTAAGCTCAAGGAACTGAAGAACAAATTCAAACCTCGAGTTGCTACAATCAAGGATGCTTTAGGGAGAATGTTAAATGATCCAGGAGGTATCAAA
>NW_006399752.1:10791408-10797969 GCF_000299155.1 Elephantulus edwardii
CCTCTTTGAGGTGGATTGATTCAGTGACTGGGGTAATTGGGATGGGTGTGTCAGAGGCAATGCGATTGGCACAGGACAGATCAGGGTTTAGGGCTCTTGTACATGGGGTCACTATGAGTCGCAAATGACTTGACGGCACATAACAACAACAGACACTATGGAATAGTCCAGGGAGCAGAATAGAAGCACTAAACAACATATTTTTAAGTTCTTATATGCAAAATGGCATAATATTACTGAAGAGTGTTCTTTTTTGAGTGTCTTTAAGAAGAGTTCAACTCAAAGTGACTTGATGTACATCGGTTCATACACTGTCCCACACCGCACCATCGTCACAATCTCTGCTTTGCTTAAACATGGTTGCAGTCACTCTATAATTTCGTCTTATTGAGGATCCTCATCTCCTTCTCTAGCCTTCCATCTTTCTAAGCTTGGTGCCCTCTTCTAAAATCTGACTATTCTTGGCCTTAAGAAGTACTCTGTATGCACTCCCACCAAGAGACATTTTTTATTTTGGCAGTTTATAGGATATTAACATTTATTGCTAACACCACAATTCAAATCCATTACGTTTTATTAAATCAGTATTTAATAGCATGTTTGTCTGATACAAGACTCTTGACTGTTATTTCCATGTTGAAGACAAATAAAAGAAATACATTGGTAACATCAATCTTTTCTCAACGTATCATGATGTTGCTTATTGGTCCAGTTGTAAGAATTTTTGTTTTTTGGCTGTTGTACTACAATTCATTCAGAAGACTTTAGTCTTTGATCTTCTTTTATAATTGATGGTCTTGTCTTGTTCTGAATCATAATATTGAATTTTCCCGCCATCTTTTTACACAGATGTAGTTGATTTGATTTTTGTTTATTCTACCAGGTGAACTAAAAAAAAAAATCCAATCCCCCAAAACCTCAAATCCACTGACATGAATTTGGTTAAAACCAAGTGCACAGTCTTGGGTTAGCAGCACAACATGTTAGGTACCGTGAACCCAGAGCTTCCTCTATGGAGAGGCTTGCCCTACATTTGCCTTTCACCTTAATATGAGAGTGCACTTAAAAGATTTGCCTTTAGGATTTTGCTTAAACAAAAAATCAAAACTTTGTACTTTATGGGGATACCTGCCTTCTATGAATATTGATTTTATAACTTTAACTTAATTAGCAGTATTTTAACCAGCTAAGTTAATCAGAAACTTCCTCCTTGTAAACCAATCAAACAAGCAGTAGAGAAATTCCTGGAAAGGTTTTCAATTTGGCAAGCAAATAAACATGTTCAAAGAAAAATGCCCATAACTGCTTGTCCGTCCCTTTACCTAGCCTTGCTGTATTTATTAAAGATTCTCTAAGCAAGGCAAAGGGCTAAATACCCTTTCGTTCATTGAAATACATATACAAATATATTTTATTCCCTTGACATTTTAAAAATCATTTATATGTGTTTGTAGAAAGAGCAGGAGGTATCCCTCTTCCTGTGTTGGGTATTTAAGACTAATGAATTACAATAGAAAAACAAAGCAAGAATCAGCATAGGGAAATGATATTGTGGATGTGGGGGTGATTAGAGTCTTCAGGAGAAGCCACATAGAAGCTCACACTAGTTCTTTCATAGTAAGATCACATAGAAAAAGTGTTGTGACAAACATGAAAAATCTCTTGTCTCCCAGGGAAGCTTATTTGAGAGTCAGATCCCAGGATTTTTACTGAGGTCGACTCCCATAGGTTCACTTTAGTGAGCACATGTGGAGAATCCCAGAAAGAAGGCTAGTAATTGGTGTATCAAAACCATGATTTATCATGGTTTGTACAAGTAGTTTAGACATAACATGCTTCCTTTGTCAGGTCGAGGCCCTGGGAACCCTCTCACCACCGTAGTGGGTAAGAAGTTGTGTCAACCCAAAGGATTTTTTGGTTTTTTGTGTTTCACAGTTATGACTACAAGCATGTTCTAGATTTCAACACTAGCTGTTCTACAGGAGAAAGATGGGCTCACTCCTGTGCAATTTACAGTCTCTGAAAACCTTCTAGAGCATCAATTTAAGTCTATTCTGACTTGATGAAAGTCTAGAAGTAGACAATATGATCTCCCTACTTTGGAACAGCTAGTGGGTTTAAACCACCAAATCTTTGGTTAGTAGATATATTCTTTAAACACTGTATCACCCTGGACTCCTTCCTCAGATATCAGTCCAGGGAAAATATAACACACAGGTTGTTATAGGAAATAAATCTGAATACAGCTGTGTTGAGTCTATTCTTAACTTCAGATAAAAAAATAAACCTAAAAAAAATACTGATCAGTTTACCTGCAAGATGTACATGTTTACAAATAGGATTCTACTGTAAAGAAAGTTTTTTACTTGATCAAATTGTGTCTTCAAGCATATTAAATATTATAATCCTAGATGAGATGGATTGATACAATAACTGGGGCAGTGGGGGTTGGTGTGTCAGAATTAGTGAGACTGGCTAAGGACAAGGAAGGGTTCAGACCTGCTAAACATAGGGTTGCTATACATCACAGGCAACTAAATGACACATAACAACAATAACATACTATGTCAGGTTTGGAAGCAGGAGTGGCACCCACTTCCTAAACAACATGCCTCTGAAAACATGAACTTTGATAAATGTCAAAAGTTGTAGAGTGGCTTCAGGCCTTATGTTCATAGGGTTGCTATGAGTCATGCTTGACTTGAAGGCAATCAACAACAACAACAACAACAACAATCATACCTTACCACGCTCAATACTTACTCTTCAGACCCACAGAAAGGTGCAATAATAAAGGTGGATTTAAAATGTTTGGGTTTTTTTCTATAATTATATTTTATTAATTTTTATAAACATTTACAGAGATTTTGGGTTTCCATTCATTCATTGTTGCACTATTCTCTCTACCCTCCTCCCAGTTTGTTCTTGTCCAAATGCCACAGTGCTTGTCAAAGCCAGTTCTGATTAATCTTCCTTGTCAGTGTGTCCTTTGCCATTCCCTATCACTCCTCCCTGAGAGAGACTTCACGCTGATTCATAAGGAAAAGGGGATGGCGTATTCTCTTAGCTACTTCCTGCTGAAAAGGGACGCTGTGGGTTTCAGGGTGAAGGTCTTCTCTCACTACTCTAAAGGGCCCCTTTGGCAGTAGGAAACACATAGACTATTATGGAGATTGATTTTGGAATTTAGATACACTCTTATTGATTGTGCTTCGCTGTACATGTTCATATCCTTGAAGATGTATCATGGGGGTGTTGCAACCTAGAAGACACAAATTTGACTAACAAGTTATAAGTACATGAGTCAAAAATTATGGAAAAGTAAAAGAAAAGATTCTTTCATTGTTTTACAAACCCTCCCCAGGTCCCCTCCACCATGTAGCCCTCGCTCTAGTCTCCTGTGATGACAGAAATACCTAGTTACATATCTCTTTTAAACAGTTTTCTCCCTCCTCTGTTTCAGTGCAGTATACATTATTGAACCCATCTTACTCAGTCTCTCCCCAACCCCAAGGACAGTCCCAATCTACAACTTTACTGCTGCTTTTATGGATGTTGATTGCATGTCCCCCCAAAAAACGTAATATATTGACAACTTCAATCTTTTCTCCATTCATCATGTTATTGCTTCTTGATCCAGCAATAAAGATTTTTATTTTCTTGGTGTTGAGGTGTAATCATTATTGAAGGTTATATTCTTCAATCATCTTTAATAAGTGCTTCAAGTTATCACAATTTAACCAAGGATGATTGTGTTATCTGCATAACACAGGTGTTGATAAGTCTTCCTCCAGTTCCAATGGCACATTTTCATAGAGTCAAATTTCATGTTTAGCACTTATAGTGAAATATTTTAAATGTTAACTCCAGAATGTGCAGTTTCCAGAAACAAAAAAATTATGATAGTTTGACTTAGACACATTTCAATATGTATTCATTATCCATACACCACTCTTTTTAAACCTTTCCCTCTACTATATTATTTATACCTCTTTTTTTCCTGATAAATCTTCCAAACACTTTCAAACAAAAATTTCTCAATTTTCTATATTTTAAGAAAAAAAAAGCAAAATATTTATAAAGTCAAATTCATTTGTCAATATGTGGATTCTGACTCAAAAAGGCCCTCCAAGGGGTTCCTGGAGTTGGAAATACCAATAGGAAAAGATTGTAAGAACTTTGGTGACTAATAGACACATGGTTGGAATCTATCAGCTGCTCCGTGCTGATCTGTGGAAGCTGCAGTCTCCTCCCAATATGTTTAACTGACTCTGAAAACCCACTGGAGGATAAGCTACGGGTCAATTCTAACTTGAGAGAACATGATAATCACATAATATTAAATATTCAGTTAAATTGAATAGTGTGTCTGATTTTTAAAGATGTTTATCAGACACTGAATTTGTCATTAAGTATTTACAAATGTTCATTCCACAATATATATCAGGAGCTTGGAAAAAAAACCTTAATTATTTAATCCCAAATGTAATTATATACTTTCCCTAATAATCTCACCAATTTAGAATTATTTTCATTTTCCAAAGAAATATTATATCATCTCAAGCTTAAACCTTCTTCACGTGCAGTTCAGTCTACCCTTCCCACCCAAGCAGTTAGTACAGAGCTGTCATTTATCATCAAGTTGATCTAACCCACGGTGACACTATATAGGAGTAGAGAATTGTGATCTCAGTGTATTCAATGTTTGGTTTTGTTCAGAAACTTGGTACGGTGGTCTTGGAACTGATTCATGGCTACCACCATTTGCATTTTCAGAGATAAATTGCATAGGCGTAGATTTTCCATCTTTCTCCTGTGGAGCTGCTGTGGATTTGAACCACCAGAGAAGCACCACCTTTGGATGAGCAGCACATCCCCCTAAGGCCTCGGTCACCAGAGCTCAACATTACTTTTGTTCTGAACCTCATTGTTGTAGCCACTACATCAGTCTGTATCACTGAAGTTATTCCTCATCTTGGTTGACACTTCTCAATGTCAAGCATAATGGCATTTCCCAGACACTATCTTCTAGTAATACTCAGAAAATATCTGATGAAAATTCAGGAGCCCCTGAGTAGACCCAAACATTCAACTTTTATTTTAGAAATCAAGCTTATAAAATGTGTTCACCACCCAGATATTACCTCATATTGAATGGAATAAATGATAATGTTTAAGTGTGTACATCTTAGGCCAACTGTCAGCTTCATGATAGATGAAGGAGAGACTGACATTTTTAACAACTTCAGTGCACTTGGTTCCCCAATCTAGCTTCTGGGTTCCAGCAGTTTGAAAATCAAATGATGAATTGCATTGGGAATTTCTGCTGTCAGGGACCTCTCTAGAGTACTGAAGAGCAACGATGTCAGTCTGGAGACTAAGGTGTGCCTGATCCAGGCCATGGTCTTTGCATTTACTTGCTATGCATTAGAAAACTGAGCAATAACTAAGGATGATAGAAGAAGGATCAATGCCTTTGAGTTGTGGTGCTGGAGAAGAGTGTTGAACATAACGTGGACTACCAGGAGAAAAAAACAAGTCTGTCCTGGAGAGGGTAAAACCAAGCTGTTCTCTGGAGGCTAGAATTTTGAAGCTCTGTCTCACATACTTTGGTCACATGGACAGGAGGGACCAGTCTTTGGAGAGAGACCTCATACTTGGAAGGGTGGAGGGACAATATAGGACAGGAATAGTCAAAATGAGATAGATTGATTCACTGACTGGAGAAATGAGACTAGGTCTCTCAGAGATGATAAGATTGGCTCAGGATAGAATAGGATTCAGAGCTAATACACATAGTGTTGTTGTGAATTGTTAGTGGCCAGATGGCACAGAACAGCAAAAATCTTAGAAAATAATTCTGTGGAAAGAAAAAAAATTGTACTCAAAATAATAGGTAATAATAGGAATATGGTATATCACTCAGGCAACAATCACTTTTGAAAAGTTCACATAAAAATAAAAATGGAAAAATGAATCTATTAAATAATAAATTGATAGATGTAAAAAATTTAGAAGTAATCCTACAAACTGTGCTTGCAAGAGATAATGAAATTCAAACAAATACATTTTTTACAGAGTTCCTAAGTATTCATTCAAATAACTAAAATTAGAAGCTCCACAGGAGAAAGATGGACAATCTACTCCTGTGCCATTCATCTTTGAAAACCCAATGGATGGTAGCTGTGAAGCAAACTCACAGAGGAAAAGTGGTTTGTTTAAGCATATTCTTCAGGTAGTTTTATGTTTTGCTAAATTTTTATATTCAGGAAATAAAAATATATTTCAAATAAAGTACTGACTGATAGTAGACAACTATGAAGATGATTTTCTATGCTACTAATTATTTTCAAGGTCGTGGAAGGCCATTTAAATAGTAACAATTCAAATCCCTGGCGGATTTCCTATCCTATCATTTCAATTCTGTAGTTTCCACACTCAGTTGGATCACCTTTTTTTGGAATGAGAACAAATATAGATCTCTTCCAGTCAGTTGGCTAAGTGGTTGTTCTCCAGATTTCTTGGCACAGCTTGGTGAGCACATCCAGGGCAACATCTGTT
>NW_006399752.1:10798999-10829309 GCF_000299155.1 Elephantulus edwardii
GTGCGGTTGGCGCAGGATAGAGCAGGGTTTAGAGCTGTTGTGCATAGGGTCGCTATGAGTCGGAAACGACTCGATGGCACATAACAACAACAACACAATCATTTCAATTGTTGCATGTTTAAAGCATATTGAAACCATTTATTTTTATCATAAAATAATGTATCCATATTTACTATGAAATAACCTGGGAGGAGTATTTATTGTTTTGTTCTTATGAACTGTTCAGTCAGAACCAACTCCTAGCTGACTCTCCAGTGAGTTTTCTGAAGCAGTAAATAGCATAAGAGGAGGTTGCCCATCTTGGTCCTGCAGAGCAGCTGGTGGCAGATGACACATTTTGATTGCTAAAGGTGAGGAGACCTGAAACACTTGCTGCAAAAGTTCAAAGACCTTCGATATGGATTACATCTCAATATCAAGAGAACATAGAACCTTACTACAAGATCCAGTTCTCACAATGCCAGGGCACTTTGAAGAGTGGAGCAAAAGATGACTGAAAAAAATAATACAGACACAATTTAATCTTTAAGAAGATGGTCAAGGAACTCATGTCCTCAAGAAGGAGAAGAGTAGAGATTGCCTTTAGCCCTTCGTATTTATTACCCTTCTCAAAGAGCAAGTTAAGACAAACAACTTGGTTTTTAAATTCCTAGGCCAACATGGTAGTTCCCTGAACTTATTTTTTCTCTCTACTTGATCTGGGAACAAGCTCTGCCATTCAGAGACTTGTTTTTCACTCCACTGCATCTGGGAATCTTATGTGTAGAGGTAATTACTTGGTCACTTTACTAATTTCTCACATTGCTGAGTTTCTGCTTATCATATGAAAGTGGTCTGCCATCTTCACTTGATCATGGCGCAAAGTCTAAATCTCAGCACACAAGTTCCTCTCCATGATGGTTTCCAACACCTTACCACTAAGTCAATAAGCAAGATTGAGATAGAGAAAAGATTGAAACTATCAATGATTTCCTTTTATTTGGACTTGCAGTCAACACCTTTGGTACCAGCAGTCGCGAGATGAGGAGATATGTTGTTTTAGGTGTGGCTGCTATCAGGGACATCTTCAAAATCCTGAATAGCAATGATGTCAGTGTGAAGACTAAGCTGTTCCTGACTGAGGTCATAGTCACTTGTTAAGCATCTGAGAGCTGGACAATAAATAAGGATGACAATAAAAGAAATTGATATCTTTGACTTGGAAACCACTAAGAGAACAGGTGTGTCTTAGAAAGGGGGCAGCCAGAGTGCTCTTTGGAGGCAAGAACGATCAAGCTTCATCTCTCACATTTTAATCATTTCTTTTTTTATTGTGATTTTAACAAAAGTTTACAGAAAAGTTGGATTTTTCATTCATTTATTTTTGTACATTTTTCTCCCTACCACAAACCAGTTCACTTAAAAAAAGAAAATCATTCATTGTTGAATAATTTCCTGCCACCACCCGCTCACAGTCCACTTTGCTATACACTTCTTACTCTGGGCTCTTGTCAGGCAAATAATCCATAATCATATATTCCCTTCTAACCAGTTCTTTTATTCATCTGTTCCAATGCAGAATTCACTATTTATACTCTATTTTCTTAGTTTCCCCCCAACCACCTGTCAGTCTTGTTTTTTAACAGTGGTGTTAAACATTTTTAGGAGAGGCTGGCTGTTCCTTAGAAAGAGATATCGTGCTTGGAAAGGTGGAGGGTTAGTAAAAGAGAGGAAGACACTCAACAAGATTTGTGGACATCGTGACAGTGACAACAGGCTCAAGTGGGAGAGACAGCCAGAATGGCACAGGTTAGGACAGGATTCAGATCTGTTGTTTTTAGGGTTGCTTTCAATTGTACTCAAATTGATAACACCTAACAACAACATATTGTTTTAGTTTAACCAGAGACTTAATTATAAAATTAATTGAATGAATCATATAATCTCTAAATTGCTTTGTACAAATTTCTATTACAAAAAAAAATCAGGAAATGAGTCTATATAGTTTTTAAGTGAAAATAGCAGGTTGTATGTTAAATACTCCCAGTGTTTGAAATTCAAATTCACACTCATACAATTTAGCCTATTTTAATAATTTTTAAAGAATCCTAAGGAAGATCAATGAAGGAGAGGGATACCCCCAGCTAGATGGGTTGACACTGTGACTTCAGCATTGGGTCCTAATGTCTCAGAGGTGATGAGGATGGTACAGAACACAGCATGTTTCAGAATGCCTGTTCATAGGGTTGCTATGAGTCATCCTCAATGGCACCTGACACAACAACAAGAAGGAAGCTTTGGTGGCCTGAAGTAAGAAACATTGCTGCAATCCCAAAAGCATGTGGTTCAAATTTTCCAGCTGCTCCTAGGAAGAAGAATAGACAATCATCTGCTGTACAATTTGTTGTTATTCTTTTCCATTAAGTTGGACCCAACCTATAGCTGACACTCCAGTGGGTTTTCAGAGGCAAAGTTGCACAGGAAGAGATTGCCCATCCTTCTTCCATGGACCATCTGGATGAGTTGAATTGCATGCAATTTACTGCCTCTGATAACCTGCTGGAAAGGTCAGCTATGAGTCAGTTCCAACTCAGAGGCAAACAATAAAAATAAAATTATCTTACATGATTCTAAACAATGCATCAGGTTCTCACTATAGTTTCAGCAATTACGGCTGACAAGTAGGATTGAATAAAGCCAGGAACAGATATAACTAATAAACGAGGGCTGTTGATATTAAGTGTGGTTTTCTACACATCAATAACCCAAAGACTAGAAAAACAGACTTAGTACTTGAGTAAGAAGTTAATCATAAAACCTGTCATTTTGTTATTGCATCTAGAGGCACAAGCCAATTTTTTCAATGATAGTATCTCTATGTAATGTGAAATGTTATATAATAAAAATAATAAATTCCTCTGTTGTCTCTGTACCACTAGGTCACTTAGCAAGAAATAAAAACAGGGAAGTCAAAACAAAGAATAGAAATCATATTGTTCTAAAGGTCAGTACAGGCGCCTTCACTTTTCTTTCCATATTGCTCATATAAAAAACAAGGTAGGCTTGTATTGTAGCCATAAAGTTCTCTTGAAAAAGAGATTAAAGCTATTTGAGACTGTGTATTTGAGCATATTCAAAACCTAGCTTTAATAAACAGATATTTTATTTCCTGATAGAATTCATACTTTTCTAACATTATCCTGGAGTTTTCTCTTTGAGAATGGCTTTGGAAATGTTAGTAAACTAAAAAAAAGAAAAAAGTGCAGAATTTTCATTTTAACTATATAAAACAATTCTTTGTTATCATTCACAGAAATAAACCTAAAGTCTAAATAGCATGCATTTCACATTTTGTAAGGGAACAAAGTATGAATAAATGTTTTTAAATTATTGTTGTTAGGTTCTGTTGAGTCACTTGCGAGCGACTCATAGCGACCCTAGATACAACAGCCTTAAATCCTGCTCTATCCTGTGCCAGTCGCACTGCCTCTGACACACCCAATCCCAATTACCCCAGCTCATGAATCAATACACCTCATAGAGGGTCTTCCCCTCTTGAGACATCCCTTCACCCTCCCAAGCATGATGCCCTTCTCCAAGGACCTGTCCGTCCTTACAACATGTCCAAAGTATGTCAGCCAAAGCCTGGTTTAACCCTATCCTGGATTAATCTATTTGTTTTCCTAGCAGTCCATGGTACATTCAAAACTCTTCTCCAGCAACACAGCTCAAAGGCATAAATTCTCCTTCTATCCTCCCTAGATATTGTACAACTCTCTGATGCATAATAAGTGATTGCAAAGACCATAGCCTGTATCAGATACACCTTAGTCTCCAGAGTGACACCATTCCTCTTCAGTACCCTGGAGAGGTCCCTAACAGCAGTCTTTTCCATCACAATATGTTTTTTTATTTCCTGGCTACTGGCGCCAAGAGTATTGACTGTGGAGCCAAGCAGACTGAGGCTGTTAACAATCTCAATCTCAATCTCTTCACCTTCCATCCTGATGCTGACAATTGGTCCGATGATGAGAATCTTTTTGACATTGAGCCTCAATCCGTACTTAAGGCTACAGTCTTTGACCCTCTGCAGCAAGCGTTTCAGGTCTTCCTCAGTTTCAGCAATCAGGGTTGTGTCATCTACATAATGCAGATTGTTAATAGATCTTCCACCAATCCTGACACCACATTTCTCCTCATACAGCCTAGCCTCTCAGATAATCTGTTCTGCATACAGGTTGAAAAGGTATAGAGATAGGACACATCCCTGGTGTACGCCCTTCCCAATTTTGAACCATGCAGTGTTTCCTTGCTCTGTTCTGATGAATGCCTCTTGGTTCAAGCATAAATTTCACATTAGCATGATCAAGTGTTCTGGGATTCCCATTCTTCTCAGAGTCAGCCACAGTTTGTTATGATCCACACAGTCAAACACCTTTGCATAATCAATGAAACACAGATAGACATTCTTCTGGTATTCCCTGCTTTCAGCTAAGATCCATCTAACATCAGCTACAATATCCCTAGTACCACGACCCCTTCTAAACCCAGCCTGGACTCCTGGCAGTTCTCTGCTGATGTGCTGTTGCAGTTGTTTTTGGATAATCTTCAGTAGAATCTTGCTTGCCTGTAAAATCAATGATATTGTTCTACAGTTTCCACACTCTCTTGGGTCATCCTTTTTCTCTCATTCTGTTGATTTTCTGGGGAGTAACATGTTTTGAGGTTATCATAATTATCTACTTTGTCAATGAAATACTGTGTGGATTTGTAGAACTCAAAATTAGTTATTCTGTGGTTACAAATTATTACAAGAAGTTTTGGTGGTGTGTTACCTAATGTATTGGGGCTTCAAATGAAAAGGTCATTGGTTAGAATACACAAGTAGTCTCAGGTGAGAAAGATGACTATAAGGATTTATAGTGCAAAGAAACCTACGGAGGGTAGCTATCAGTTGCAATCAACTTGGCAGCAATCATTTATAGTTTATTACAAAAACCCAACAACCAAACATACAGAAAAAAAAATCAAAAAGACACGGAGCAGGATCAACTAGGGGAAAATTACATTACATGGGTCTAGAGAAGCCAGATACGAACTACAAAGATAGAAGAGGTATTCAGGTAAAGAAGAATGGAAGTTGGATATGATCTTTTCTAGACAATTGAGAATGAGATATGAGCACTTGTGGTGCATTTCATTACAACAAAATGGAAAGTCAGTGCCACAGAGAAACTTAAATAGAGTGAGTGACAATAATGAAATGCTAGGAAAAGGAAGGTGATTATAAGAAGAAAGGAGAACAGTTGCTCGCAGTATTTTCTAAAATGAGAAAATGGGCTTTAATTGTGAGCTAAATTCATATATGACATAAGGAAGACAGTTAAGATATGTTAGACAGCTGAAGTACTTACTGTGAAAGACTTTGACATCTTTATAGAAGCCAATAAAAAAAAGAAAAGAGAAAATGCTCTTTACACCAAGATCTTTACCACATGGTGGAATGGACTTATTTTTCTCAATGCATCTTCAGGTCATAGAAGTAACTCTAATATATTCCCATCTCACTCCTTCATCTCTCAGGCAGATATGGTCAATATGTTACTGAAATATAAAAGGCATCAGGATGCATAATATGGGATATTCTATCTCAAAGTTTGAAATGAAAAACAAAAATTTAAAATTTTATGTGAATATCACTGTTGATTGAAACACTTAACATTATTGAAAATAATACCATGATGTTTTGCTGGATTCAGAATTTAAAATTGTGTAATGTAAATGATAGAAGAAAATTATTAGTGAAAGTGTGGGATTAAGATAAAGAAGCACATGAACTTCTCAATGATTAATTTGTAAAAATTTAGAAATACTGAATTAGTGCTGTATGAAAATGAGAACAATGGATTACAATTACTGTAGCTGGAAAATATTTAATAAAAGTTTATCTGTGGTAAAATGTTTTAATTGGCATTGTTAACTTTATGAAATAACCAGTGATCAAAAGAGGATGGTATAGGATACAACAGGGCCCAAACCTTGTTCATAAATTCACTATTGGTAGTACTCGACTCACCAGCACATAACAATTGTTGTTGTTATCCTTGCAACATGTCCAAAGTATGTTAGATGAAGCTTCAGAATCCTTGCCTCCAAGGAGCAGCCTGGTTTCACCCTCTCCAGGACAAACCTGTTCATTTTCCTAGCAGTCCATGGTATATTCAATACTCTTCTCCGACACCACAGCTCAAAGGCATCAATTCTCCATCTATCTTCCCTATTCATTGTCCAGCTCTCTGATGCATAGTAAGATATTTCAAAGACCATGACACGTATCAGGCATACCTTAAGTCTCCAGACTGACATCGTTGCACTTCAGTAGTTTAGCGAGGTCTCTAATCACCAACTTTCCCATCACAATATGTCTTTAAATGTGATTGCTGGTGCTAAGAGTGTTGACTGTGAAGCCAAGCAAACAAAAACTATAAACAGTCTCAATCTCTTCACCATCCACCATGATGCTGCTAATCGGCTCAGTGGTGAGAATCTTTGTTTTCTTGATATTGAGCCTCAGTCCATACTGAAGACTGCAGTCCCTGACCTTCCACAGCAAGTG
The DNA here is from genome assembly GCF_000299155.1 of Elephantulus edwardii. Classification (NCBI taxonomy): domain Eukaryota; kingdom Metazoa; phylum Chordata; class Mammalia; order Macroscelidea; family Macroscelididae; genus Elephantulus; species Elephantulus edwardii. Next base: position 10,805,595 of record NW_006399752.1, read on the forward strand.
TTTCAGGTCCTCCTTAGTTTCAGCAAGCAGGGTTGTGCCATCTACATAATGTAGATTGTTGTTGAGTCTTCCTCCAAACTTGATGCCACATTTCTCCTTATAGAGCCCAGCCTCCTGGATAATCTGTTCTGCATAAAGATTGGAAAGGTATGGAAACAGGATACAGCCCTGGCCCACACCCTTCCCAATTTTGAACCATGCAATGTTTCCTTGCTCTGTTCTGACGACTGCCTCCTCGTCCAAGTATAGATTTCGCATTAGCACAATCAAGTGTTCTGGGTTTCCCATTCTTCTCAGAGTTAACCACAGTTTGTTATGATTCACACAGTCAAATGCCTTTGTGTAATCAATGAAACAAAGATAGACCTTCTTCTGGTATCCCTTGCTTTCAGCCAAGATCCATCTAACATTAGCTACAATATCCCTAGTACCCCAACGTCGTCTAAACCCAGCCTGCACTTCTGGTAGTTCTCTGTTGATGTGCTGTTCCAGTCATTTTTGGATACTCTTCAGTAGAATCTTGCTTGTATGTGATATTAATGATATTGATCGATAATTTTCACACTCTGTTGGGTCATCTTTCTTTGGGATCAAAACAAATACAGATCTCTTCCAGTCAGTTGGCCAAGTGGTTCTTCTCTAGATTTCTTGGCACAACTTGATGAGCACATCTATGGCAGGATCTGCTAGTTAAAATATGTCAACAATAAATATCATCACTCATCTGCCGGGTTTTTTGATTTTGCTTATTTTCTTTTTCATATTGGTTTTATAATTGGGATACTGGGCGCGCGCGCGCGCTTGTGTGTGTGTAGGAATTGTGTGTTGCTATGATACTAGAAGTTAGCCACTGGTATTTAAAATATCTTCAGGGTCACTCATGATGGACAAGTTTCAAAGAAGTTTCTAGTCTTAGAGAAGTCAGGTAAGCTATTTTCTCAAATTAGCCAATGAATAGCTTAGGGATCACAGTTGCTATAGTTAGATGCAGTAAGTCCAATATAACTTCTTCTTGTTGTTGTTATGTGCCATTGGGTCACTTGCCACTCATAGAGACCCTATGTACAACAACCCTAAAACCTACTTTATGCCAACGTTACTGTCTCTCATACCTATCCTCATTCCCCAGTCACTGAATCAATGCATCTCATCAATGGTATTTCTCTCTTTCTCCATCCCTCTGCCCTTCCAAGCATGATATCCCTCTTCAAGGACCAATCCCTCCTTGCAACATACCCAAGAATGTCAGATGAAGTCTCAGAATCCTTGCCTTCAAAGAGCAGCCTGGCTTCACCTTCTCTAGGATGAACCTGTTTGGGCTCCTGGCAGTCCATGGTATATTCAACACTTTCTTCCAGCGCCACAGCTCCAAGGCATCAATTCTCTCTCCATCATCCTTAGTCATTGTCCAACTCTCTAATGTATATCACACAATTATGAAGACTATAGCCTTGGTCAGGCACACCTTAATCTCCAGACTGGCATCATTGCTCTTCAGTACTCTGGAAACGTCCCTGACAGCCAACATTCCCAATGCAGTATGACTCATAGTAACTCTAAAACAGATCCGAAACTTTTCCTCGCCTGTTCCATTCTCTTCATTTCTGACATTTGAGCCCATTGCTGAAGTCACGGTTTCAAACGATCTCATTGAAGGTTTTGCTCTCTTTCACTGACCTTTCATTTTTTTCAAGGAATAACCTCTCCAAGCAACATGTCCAAAGTATGAGAGACAAAGGTACCTTTGCCTCTATGTATAATTCTGGCTACACTCACTAAAAGCTCACTGCTCTCAAGCCTGTTCTGACTCAAGGTCTGTCTCTATCAGCTTGATAAAGTCTTCTATCTTTTGGGCAGGAGACTATGCATCGTTCTCCCTTGGAGGTGTTAATGACTTCAAACTGACAACCTTTGGATTAACAGATTAACCAGATATGGTTAATAGATCAACATTATGCACTATGCCATCAGGGTTCCTTTACAATAAAATATTCACTCTTGAAGTGCTAAAGATGGCACAGGCTTGGGCAACATTGTATCCTGTTATATCTGATGTCACCATTAGTTACAGTCAACTTTACAGCTTTTAACAAAGTAATGTTGTTGTTATATGCCATCACTTTGTTTGCAACTCCTAGCAACCCTATGTACAAGATCCCTAAATCCTCCTTTATCCTGGGCCATCCTCACTGTTTCTGATACACCTACTCCCCAATCATGGTATTGATCCATCTAATCAAGGGTCTTCCTCTCTTGTGCTGTCCCTTCACCCTCCTAAACATGATGTGCCTCTCCAAACACTGGTCTCTCCTTGCAACATGCCCAAAGTATGTCAGATGAAGCTTCAGAATCCTTGCCTGCTAGGAGCAGCCCAGTTTCATCATCTTCAGGGTAAACCTGTTTGTTCCCTTAGCAGGCTATGGTATATTCAACACTCTTTTCAAGGACCACAGCTCAAAAGCATCAATTCCCTTCCTATCTTCCCTCGTCATTGTCCAGCTGATACACAGCACACGATTGTGAAGTCTATGAACTGAATCAGGCACACCTTAGTCTCCAACCTGATGCCATTGCTCTTCAGAATTCTGGAGAGGTCCTTGACAACTGACTTTCCCAATGCAATTTGTCTCTTGATTTCCTGGCTGCTGGTACCAAGAGTATTGATTGTGGAGCCAAGGAAACTAAAACTGTTAACAATCTCTTCACTATCCATTATGTGGCTACCAATTGTATATTTCTGTGAAATAAGAATAAAAACCAAGTTTATAAAAATCTTAAGAGTATGAAAAGGTACCGTGTATAGATTACCATGTACAGATTCTTCTCAGTTACTTTAAACACACACACACACACACACACACACACACACACACACAGCAATATGCATCCTTTGACAAGAATACACATAAGAGGTGATAAAAGGGGGGGGATATCTAATTTAAAGACTTCTTTAATATCTGAATACATTGAAGCAGAACAAATGAACTTTCATCCTTTCCTTAAGCAGAATATTCATTGGGAAAAAAGAACATTCTACAGAGAAGAAAATGTGTAAGAGGGAAAAGCATTCAAGTCTCTTATAGTCTCGAAAACGTTCATCCATCAGTGCTCTTCATCCAGTACACTTCTGGCTTCTTTCCCTCTAGCCACAAACACAATTTAAACTCTTTGTCTTTATAAATAGTCCAGAGTCTAGGAACACACATGGCAAGTGATGTGGCTTTCTCAAATTAACAAAATAAGAACTTCTCTTTATTTTTTTAAAAAATGTTATATTTTTTACTAAATCTGTGGGGATTAGAATTTATGCTGTGTATTTCATTGGTATAGGCTGTCTCTTAAATCTGAATGTGAAGTATAAGTGCTGCTTTAAGGAGGTCCGCAAAGTGTTACATAAAACATTTGATGTTGCTTTGCTCATTAGATCTTGTGTGTGTGTCTTTCTTAGACCAAGACCAGGACTCGGCAGTTTGAGGATAAGATGTGATAGAGAGAATAACTGATTTCATTAGGTAATACCCCTGAGACAGAGAGGACTGTTCTAAGAAGATTTCATACAGATGATGTAGGAAGCCCAGATCTGCCTTGCTGTGGTCATTAAAAACAATTCTGGGCTTCTAAGAATAAAGGTTTGCCTCTTAGCCAGATTCTAATAATAAGGATAATTAAATTTTGCCTACCTAAAATCCTTCTCTGGTTTCAGTTCAAGAAGTCATTTAATTTCTATTATGTACTGCTATTCTAGAATCTGAAGTTCTAGCTTCATTCACCCCTGAAGAGAATTGCATTTCAGTAGTGGACAAAGTATTACACCTGCTGTGTTACATAGTAAAATGCTCTCATTCGGGAATTTCTATCATATATTTACATCATTGATATGAATATTTGATGCCATTTTCTGTACTCTGGAATGATATGCTTGAAAATATACATTTACTACATTTTGAGAAAATAATAATCAGCTAAAGTTATAATGTAAGAAATATTTTATAACTCAAGATTAGTACCCAATATAAGTTCTTTAAGTTTTTTATGAAAAACCACTTCAAATGTAATTTTTTTCATTAGTAATTTAACATACTAATCTATATTTATGATTTTACCCTCAGAATGTTTAATCTCAGTATCTTGTTCCTAAAATGTCACTAGTATAAGTCTCCAATTCCTGGCTTGTTTCAGGAATTCACTGATAAAGAATCAAGTTCATAGAATTCTCTATCACCTTCCCCCCCCCTTTTATTTAAACTCTAATTTCAAGAAAGGACTGGGTTTTTCCACTCATTGAACTCTTTTTATTCTTCATTTCTCTTTAAATCAGCAGCTATCATTTTCAACAAAGTTAAAGCAAATGAGGAGAGAGAAAGGCCTGGAAAAGGTTATTACTTAACACTCTGCAAAGCATCTTGTTCTTAGTGATTCATCTCCTACTCATTTTGTCTTATGTTGCCAATGTCTAATTATGATACCTTGCTACATGAAACTCTTAATAGTAATGGAAATGCAGCTCATGTCTCTGAACACTGTATCATGACTCCTGATTTGTTCAGGCGTGCAATGAAACTTTGGAGAGGATAGTGGTAGCAGAATGACTATAAACCAAACCATAGAGCACACTCCCCTATCTTCCTCTCTTCACCTTATTGTCCTGGAGGTTCAGTGAGGATGCAATTGACATGCCTGCCTCCTGCCAAAACGTAGCACTAGAGATCCGGGTCTAGACTATCAAACACTGTATGGAGTATAATTAGGCTCAGAAACTTAATTAAACAAATGTTACGTGATTATACTTGCTATTCTCCCAAAGAGTATTGTCCCCATGCTCTTGCAGGTCTGATATTACACTGCATGAAATTGCACTGTTATTAATTCCACAAATGTATGTGTTTCTCAGTTTCAATTCTATTTTTCTTTGACTCCCAGTTTCATCTAAATCACGGGTCAAAGGGGACATTCAAAAAGAAGTTTTTTAATATTTGTAAGTTTCCAACAAGGTTAATGAAGTTCACCACTTCAGTTGAATCTGCAGATGAAGGGAGAGAGGATAGTGTAAGTAGTTTCACATTGAAACTTCTCTGTAGAAGTTGGCAAAATTATCATACTCATCAAATTATGTGAATGAATAAGAGTAAATATGTGAATTATTTCATTTTTTAACTATATATACTCTTACTTGGTGCACACTATTCAGTATCAAATTTAAAATATCTTATAGAATATTATTATGTTCTCAAACAAATTTATTCAGAATAACAAATATTGTCCTCTGCTACTTCTTATTCAAATCAATTTCTAATAAGGCCTCTGGGGATAACTACTTTCCCTACATTTTCCTACTAAAGAATCTATTTTCATTTTGTGTAACTGTGATTTTTTTAAAGAATTTTAAAAACGATGTACATATAACTAATGCTTTACAGCATTAGTATTTATGAGTGGCTTATACTCAAGTTTCACTAACTTTTTATGAGCAACTTTATAAACAGAAGATTCAGAGGGGTATTCATTAAAACGTCCCATCTCACTCAAAACCCTTATGTTGGATTCACATAGAACTAATCTCAGGAGCAAAGAACTTACCCAAGGAATAAACCATTTCACATACTTGTCAGCTGTGGAGGAACCCTAAGTATTATGCTTTCTAAGCAAGTCACAAGCAGATGTATGCTTATCATGTATTTGGTCCTGGAAATCAACAGCTATAAAATTTTCATTAAGAGTCCCAGACAATTGCTGGTGAACAAGAATTTGGAATCAGAATATTAAAATTATTTGCACGATAGATCATGGGGGAAATGAACAAATAGCCCATTTCTTTCTCTCTCTGGTATGAAAAAAAAATGAGATAGACATTCCAACAGCTAGGAGCTCTGGTGTTCTAATGGAATCTGTTGCAATCCTGAAGGCATGTGGTTTGAATCCATCTGCTCCTCCTCAGGAGAAGGATGGGAAATCTCCTGAGCAAATGTGTCTCTGAAAACTCGCTAGAGAGTTAGCTATAGGTCGGTTCTGATTTGACGGTACTCAACAACAACAAAAACCCAGTCATGTAGTTAAGTCTTATTTTATTGAAACTTTGCTATGCTTCAAGTATTTTCAGAAACCTTCTCCGTTTATACCTGTGTAATTTACCAAACACTAGTGGTTCAATTTTATTCATGTGACCTAATAGAAACACTTTTTTAAAAATTTTACTTACAAAGTAATGAAATACATTATTTTTCACACTGGATCTTTCTACTTTCCTTTACCCATCCCTCCCTCTGCCCATCAAATTGTGTGATGCTATAATTAAGCCGCATCCCCCTTGGGCCCTCAGACTCATTCTACAATATAACTTCATATCTTTAATGATCTTCTACAGTCCATATGAGACTGAGTTACTTCACTTAGCATAATTTCTCTAGTCCCTCCCATGTTAGGTAGTAATTCTCAAAATCATTGCTCCTGTGTGCGTCATAGTGTTCAACTGTGTGAATGTAGCATAATTTCTCAATCCATTCCATTGTGGTTGGGCATTTGGGCTATTTACATATTCTTGTAGTGAGATATATTAGCAAACTTTTTGCTAAAAATTACTCTAATATAATAAAAAATTATATATGATATGCAGTGTTACCTGAGATTAGCTTCTTAGCTTCAATCTCATACGAAGATGAGGGGAAGGATGGCATGTAGATGGATCAAGGCTAGACAGAGATTGATACGACCAGATCACAAGAAAGTTCTTTATACTATTCTTTCCCACTTTTACAACTGTTTAAAATTCTCTCCATTACAAAAGTTAAAGTTAGGGTTGAAGTTTATACCAAGGAATTTAGTATGTTTTATTTGATCTGGGAAATTTCACAAAAAAATCTAAAATTCCAGATTTCATTGAAAATCAAAGATGGGGCTGCATTGGTGAAGCTGCTTTCTGGGAATAGGACAAGCATATACTCCATGAGCGTCTTCCTGACCTTCCTTATTTATTTAAGTCTGATTCTTTTCTAAGAGTCCTGGTGGTACAGTGCTTACGTACTGGGCTACTAAGACAAGAATGGTGTTGTTTTGTTGTTAAGGGCTGTTGAGTCGAGTATGACTCATAATGGCCCTATGAACAAAAGATCTGACTAATAAAAGAATAATTAACACATGAAGAAGTTTGTACTCAGCAACAAATTCATAGACAAATGCTGTGACATTCCTGCCGCCATAAAGAATTAGTTTGGAAAACTGGTGAGAAATTCTAGTTTGTCTTAAAATTTTATTATGAGTTGGAGTCAACTTGACAGCAACTAAGATGTAAGTGGCATTTGTAGTTCTTTTAATCATTTGAGTTGTTTAAATTGAGTTGTGATATTTTTCCAGATTGAGGAATTTCTGCTTTATAGAATGCATTTTGATTGATGTTTTCCTTTCAAATTAAAAGATGCACTTATTCTGCACCATACAAGTGTTTTCATTGGGGTCATATGTCACCACATAGTCTGACTTTAAAAGAAAATGGAAAACTCAGATTATTATGTAAATTTCCATACCTTTGAAGTGTTGTTGGGTCAAATATTAATCATAAAAGTAAAAAATATAAATCAAATATGATAAAAATACATTTGAGATCTACATAATACAATTTTAGTATCTTATCTATGGTCTACAACATAAATTCAATGAACAAAACCAGAACGGTATCTTAGGTCCTGAAATATGAAAGATAACAAATTCCCTCCTTCCCATCCTAGATTTACATTGTGGACAGTTAGCTTTTATATCAGTGATTTACTCATTCAGGATTTGTGATAATGGAAGTATTTTATTCCCAGGCTCAAATGTTAATCTTGCTATGCAGCAGCCAAAATTTAATCAACTACTCTGATTACAGTGGCATAATCACACCCCTATACACAGAGCATGCACACACCTCACTGCATATTAAAATATATTTTCCATTTTGGAGAATTGTAAATCAAGTATACAAAGGTGGAAAGAAAAGAAGGAAATACATCAGTGTTGCAGTGAACAGAAGGAAAAGAAGAAAAATGAGTTATGGATGTCATTGTATATCATTCACATTTAAAAGGACTTTTTTAACATGAATATTCAATTTACAAAGTCTTGTTATAAATCAGTCACCGTGAGCGAGAGATTTATCTTGCTTGCCTGTGTAGTATAATAACTCATTGCTTTATGGTCAGAAAAACATAGAGTAAATAGCTAAATTCATTAAAACCTTATGTATTACTGTTTAGAAAAAGACCAACTAATTGGAAACCGTTAAACCATCAAATAGGCAATTCTTCCACATACAAATACTTTAATGAGCCTGTTTTAGAATAGATATTTCAGATTTCATGACAAAACTAAAAAATGATGCTATGTCAGGTTAACAATTTGTTATAATCAGCAAATATATTTGTTATAACAAATGGTAAAATATTTTTTTCTGCAAGAAGAAAATAAAAATGACCTTTTCTATAATTGAGTGATGGAAGTTCTTATCCCCCCTACGCTAAGAACATTTTACCACTGATGATGTATATAAAATACAGAGATTTCACAAATACCTTCACAAATTCCGTGTCTGCAAAAGTCTCACATTTAGATTACATCTAAGAACAGAATCTTTTTAATCTTATCCTCTGGCCTTTGATATCAGGGAAACTGATTAATGTCTTGTTGTATTGGAAGAATAAAAGAGCTATAGAGATGATTCCTCTTCACTCTCTCAAAGGAATGAATGAAATGCCAACATGGTAACTTCTACTCTAGTTTATATATTACAAATAGCTTTTGAATGTATGTAGGTATGCCTTTTTAATTGGTGTGTATACAAGACAAAATTGATAGAATTATACTCATCCATTAATTTCCCAACTGTTCTCTTTTCTAGACCATTTGGGGAGGGGTGTGGATAGTATATGCTGACGTCAACTGAATGAAATGTAAATGACAGTCTTACATTTATTGAGAATTAAATCACTAATACTTTCATATCTCAACTATCTTTGTCCTTGAAAGAATTCTGGAATTTACAAAATGATAGTTGAACATGATAGTTCCTACTAGGGTTAAACTAATAAAATATGTGTTTTTTTAATGTAGCCCAGATTATAACAGGGTCACCGACTCTTTTGCATACTAAAGTCAAGGTTACACTAGCAAGAAGTATACAGATGTTAGGCAAGTCTGTGAGAGCAGCTGGCAAGCAATTAACCTTTCAGTATGATGTAGTCTGCTTTCCCCTCTACTTTGGACAATTAAAACAGTAACAAAAAATGGGGAAAAAACCCCAATCAATATAAAGGATACCAGGAGTTAAAATTCACTGCTGTGTTTCTTACCCTCTCTCTGATTTTACAACTAATTTTTTTCTTCCTTTTTCTTTCACTTAGCAAGGGAATGGGCAGAAATGGAGGGCCATAAAAATGTCCAAAAGTCCAAAGAATCTTGGTACTTTTTAGCAGCTCAAAGAAGAGGATATTCTAGAAGTTCAAAGACGAACAAATTAGACAATCCAAGCAAGATAAAAGATGAGATTGACAAACACTGGCTAGTTGTATAAGAAACATTGTCATGAGAGTATTTCAAAGTTTGATTTAAAAGGGTCTATTGGCCTAATAAGTAGTTGTGCTACTAACCCAAATGCAGGTGGTTCAAATCAACAAGCTTCTCTGAGGGAGAAAGATAGACAATCTCCTACCATGTTGTTTACAGTCTCTGAAAATGTCCTTTTGCTCTGTTCACACAACAGACTCTTGGTCTAGATATAAGTTTCCCATAAGCACAATTAAGTGTTCTGGGATTCCTAGTCTCAAAGTTATACATAACTTGTTAGGATCCACATCGTCAAATGGCTTTGCATTGTTGATAAACAGACATTTTTCTGGTACTTCTTACTTTCAGCCCAGTTCCATTTGACATCTGCAATGATATCCCTGGTGCCACTGCCTCTTCTAAACCCTACTTGAAGTTCTGACAGTTCCCTATCTATGTACTATTCTTGCCATTTTTAAATGCTCTTCAGCTGTATTTTATTTGCATGTGATATTAATGGTATTATTTGATAAGTTTCCACAGTCTGTTGGATCATCTTTCTTGGGAATGAGAACAAATCCAATCCACTGGCCAGTCAGCTGTCCTTCAAATTTCCTGGCATAGACTGATGAGTGCTTCCAGGGCAGCATCTGTTAAGTAAAGCAAGCCAGTTGGTTTTCCATCAATTTCTGGGGCCTTAGTTTTTGCCAGTGCCTTCAATACAGCTTTCACTTCTTCCTTCATTAACATTGGCCCCTGCTCATATGGTTCGTCCCGAAATTTTTTCACTGTAAGTCAGTTCTTTTTGGTGCAGTAATTCTGTGTATTCCCTCCATCTTCTTTTGATGCTGGCTGGGTCATTTAATATATTGCCCATAGCATCTTTCAATATTGCGACTCGATGCTTAAACTTGTTTTTCAGCTCTCTCAACATGAGAAACGCAGAGTGAGTATTTCCCTTTTTATTCTAGGGACAGAGTTTAGATCTGTTGTTCATAGAGTCACCAGGAATTGTGCTCGACTCACTGGAACCTAACAACAACAACAAAACCAGTAACAATGTGATATCTTAGACCAAAGAGGCAGCTAAAGGTTGAGAAAAGCCACATATTTTAAGATGTATTGAGAATGAAGGTTGTTTTTTTAGACTCTCAAAGGTTTCTTTCTTCCTTTTTTTTTTTTTTAAGTAGGACACTTGGTTTTCCTCCTTTGATAGCTCAGGATGCTTAATTGTTATATATAGTGTCTATATAGGTCCTCTTGTAGGAGAGGCACTAACATGTAGTGAGAAGCATAAGCATTGTGTATTTGAAGAATTAAATTTGAAGTCCTGAAATTCCCACTGACTTGTTTTTGAGTAAATAAGTTAACTCTCTGTGACTCAGTCACTCATAAAGTAAATCGGATTAAAATCTTACTAGAGCCATATGAGCTGCTTGAAGGATGAAGGACTTTTTCAGAACCAGGCTGCCAATCTCGACCAGTCATGTAGTAAATGCAAATTCTGCAATGGTGCCAGAGTGCGAATTCTTTATTCTTCCTCATAGGAATGTGATAGGTTCACAGTCCTACTTGACTATATTTAGAAAAACTCAGTCTCCAAGCTTTTATACTCAAATGAAATGCAAAAGCTCCACAATATGTACTATCATGAAATAGAAAGAATTTAATGTTTGCTTTCAGGTAAAATCTCCATGTTTCCCAATATATTCTTCTGTGGTATTTTAGTCTGATTTCTATACTAAAAAAATAATAGCACCATCCCCTATGCCCTACTCCTAACATTAGGCCTAATCCTGAGGGACAGCAATAATATTTATACTTTGTAAAACAGACTAAAGTAATACTTAATGAAAAGCTAATTAAGAAAATGATATATTTTACTTAAATTTTATGTGGATATTTATATACACACACATTATTTATGTGTTTTTGTTATTTGTTATTACTTTTAACACAAAGATTCACAACTCCTCTAATTCACTTGTTGTTCTTGTTGTTGTTAGGTGTCATTGAGTCAAGTACAACTCATAGTGACCTTATGAACAAAAGATAGATTCTCTATTTTTAATAATAGAATTTGTTTAATCAGTAACTTATTAATAGCAAATACTTTTTCTAAAATACAAAAAGGACAACTATACACATGTACCTCATCTGATGCACTACCTAGAGATTAAACTCAATATAAGCAATTGAAACTATACCAGAGACCAACTGTAGGATAGACCATCAACCACTCAAGTACAAGTTCAAATGGAAGCTGAAGTAAATTTAAACAAGTTCACAAGAACTAAAATGTATACTTGAGTCTATCCTAACTTTAAAAACCTCCTCAAGAATAAAATGGTTGCATTAAACAGTAATTACTGAACACCAGGTGAGTTGTGGGATGACATCAAAGACATCATTCATGAAGAAAGCAAAAGGTCATTGCAAAGAAAGGAAAAGAAGAAAGTCCACAATGAAAGAAGAGACTTTTTTGCAATAGAATGCAAATAAGTCAAAACAAAGGGAAGAAAAAATGCAGAAGTAAAAGAGCTTAAAAGAAAAAAAAAACACCCAAAAACCAGATACCAAAGGATAATTCTAGAACATAAAGACAGGTATTATAATTAGGTACTATAATTAAATATGCAAAGAACTGGAGTAAGAATATAGAAAAGGAAAAATACACCCAGCTTCCTCAAGCTGAAAGAAATGAAGAATAAATTCAAGCCTCTAGTTGAAATACTGAATGATTTTGTGGATAAAATGTTGAATGATCCAAGAAGTATTAAAGGAAGATGGACACAGTTGTCTTATATAGATTTAATTTATGAGGAGTAATGTGGCATCAGGATTGGATGAAAACTCATCAACAACCTATGCTATACAGATGATACAACCTTGCCTGCTGAAACTGAGGAGGACCTGAAGCATTTGCTGCACAAGGCCAAGGTCTATAGACTTCACTATGTATTGAACTTCAAGAAGACAAAGACTCTCACCACTGAGCCAATTGGAAGCACCAAGAAAGACAGAGAAGAGATTGAAATTAACAATTACAGCATGCTCATCTGCACAGTTTACACTCTTAGCACCAGCAGTCAGGAAATCAAAAGACGAGTTGCATTGAGGAAGTCTGTTAAGGACCTCTCCAAAGTGCTGAAGAGTAATGGTGTCAGTCTAGAGATTAAGGTGCACCTGATCCAGGCCATGCTCTTCGCAATCATATAGCTGGACAGTGACTAAGGATGACAAAAGAAGAACTGATGCCTTTGAGCTGTGATACTGGAGTAGAGTCTTGAACACACCATGAAACACCGAGAAAACAGGTTTGTCTTGGAGAGAAAGAAACCCAGTTTCTTCTTTGAGGCAAGGATTTTGAAGCACCATCTCAAATACTGGGGACACATGGCCATGAGTGACTGGTCCTTGGAGTAGGACAATAGGATTGAAAGGGTGGAGGAACAGTGCGGGAGATAAAGACCATGTATGAGATGGATTGATATAGTAACTCAGGTTACAAGGTAGGTGTGTCAGGGTTAGTGAGACTGGCTCAAGATAGAGCAGGTTTCAGAGCTCTTGTACAGAGGGTTGCTATGATTTGTAGTCTATACAATGGCATATAACAACAACAACCACTGCCCCATTTGCCTGATTTAAGATACCACCTTAACACTCTAAAGCTTTTATATCATCATTTCTAATAGGTATGAAACAAAAAAGTGACACCTCTTATAATTTCTCCATGAGAGGGAATTTAGTTGATAGTAGTAGGGAATGTTGTCTTCTGAGGGATGTTGTAGTGAGGGAAGAGCTTATTGGGCTTTATTCTATTATAAAGAGTTGCTATGGAGTCAGTTACAACTCCTGAGAAACTCTTTTGTGTTAAATTAGAACTATGTTCCATTGAGATTTTTAATGACTGATATTTTGAATACAGGTTATCACATTTTCTTCTAAGATGCTTCAGAATTCCTGAATTTCTATCTTTGTGGTTAGCAATTGAGCATGCTTATAATTTGCATCAGCTGTGAACTACTATAGAATTATAAGACTATCAAGTTTACTAGTTTGTTTATAAGTTTACTAATTTTACCATCCAATGGTTAATTTGTATGATTCCTGACTGAAAATGTCAGTGGTTCACGGCCCCTTGGGAGGAAGACATGCAATATGATTACAACCATGGAAATTCTGTGAGACAGTTGCAAAGACAATGAAGTGTGTGTGTGTGTGTGTGTGTGTGTAATAAATATGTAGGTAGACAAAAAGGTAGAAAGGTTTTATTCAAAAAAACCTCAAACACATTACTGCCAAGGTGTAATTGAACAATAGCTGACTCTTGGATTTCTAGGCTGTAAATCATATGGGAGCAGATTGTTCATCTTTATCCTTTGAAACCGCTATTACATTTCAACTTCCAGAGAGGTGTGGTCTTGAAGTTAGCAACACTAGGCTACTTGTGTTTCCTCCATGTTTTTCTTGAAACACAAAACTGTAAGTTTTATAACTGAAAAATACCTTGGTAATGGTGTCTTCTTGATGTTGAATTTCAATAGATATTGAAGAGTGCAGTCTTTGACCTTCTGCAGCAAATGCTTCAGATCTTCCTCAGTTTCAGCAAGCAAGGTTGTGTCATCTGCATAATATAGGTTGTTAGTGAATCTTCCTCCAATCCTGATGCCACATTCCCAACTTGTAAAGTCCAGCCTCCTGAATGAGCTGCTCCAAATATAAATTAGAAAAGGTAGAGACAAGATGCATTCCTTTCCTGATTTTGAACTGTACAGTGTTTCCTTGTTCTGTGTTTCAGTATAAATTGAAGCTCAACATAAAGAAAACAAAGATTCTCACAATTGGACCAATTTAAAGTACCATGACAGATGGAGAAGAGATTGAGATTTTAACCATTTCACCTTGCTTGGTTTCATAATCAACACTCTGGGCACCAGAAGTCAGAAAATCAAAGACAGATTACATTAGGAAAATCTGCTATCAGAGATATCTCCAGAGTACTAAAGAGCAGTGATGTCAGTCTAGAGAATAAGGTGGGCCTTATCCAGGCCAAAGTCTTCATAAATACTTGCTATGCATCAGAGATCTGGAAAATGACCAAAGATGATGGGGGGGGGGGAAATGGATGCCTTTAAGTTGTGGTGCTTAAGAAAGTATTTCTTAATACTTTGCATGGACTGCAAAGAAAACAGTTTAGTTTTAAGTGAGTGAAATCAAATTGCACCTTTGAGGAAAGAACCTTGATACCTCATCTAACATACTTTGAGCCTATTGCCAGGAAGGACTGTGACCAGTCCTTGGAGAAAGACACCGTGCTTGGAAAGGTGGAGGAACAATGCAGAAGAGGAAGACCTGGATGAGATGGATTGACACTGTAACTGGAGTAATGGAAGTAGGAGTGTCAGAGGCAGTGAGATTGGTTTAGAACAGGGCAGGGTTTAGAGCTATTGTGCTTAGAGTTGCTAAAAGTCATAGTTGACTCAATGACACATAACAACAATGGTGTCTTCATTTGTAGATAAGGGACTTCAGAGGTTATTAGAACATCAATAATTTGCTTATAATAAATTTTTCTTTATCTACTATTTTTCCATACTAAGAAATATCTTTTATTTCATCAACAAATCTTTTAAGTTTTGATATACTTACAGAAGCTACTATTCCATCAGTTAAAGTATTTTTGCCTCTAGCTCTTTGCAAAATGGATAATTATATGTCAACATATAGATACCTTTACAACTAAGGAAAGTGCTCTCCAAATAAAACTGGATAAACTTCTCATATTAAAGTTATAAAACATTCATGTTTGTGTTTTATAAAGTTCATATTTTATAAATTAGATTGAAGCAGTTTATCTGTACTTAAACCTAAGCAAATGCTAAACTCTGGCTGCCAACTTCTCAGCAGAGACTTCAGCAAATGACATTAACCTAGCTTTCATCAAATTACCTTCAACTTATATAGCGTTTTTCACCTTTAAGACATTTTTAGGGCATTAATTAAGATGTAACTTGCCCTTTTGTGATATCATTTCACCAGCATCCATAATATGAACTTCCTGAGATAAGATAATTTGATGTGGATGTGAGAGGAACATTGTGTGTGTGAAGAAATACCCTTGTTCAGATTCATAATGAAACACCATTCAAGTTGTGACAATTTATTTTCTTATAAATCACACAATTTTCACTGTCATCCCTCAGGCAGATGACACTGCTCAGTTGGATTATCACTCATGCAGCTTTCTGCCAAAAAATATAAAAGATTGGTTCTTGAGAGTTGTAAAGTTCAAGAGGCTGAACAAAACATAGTGGAGAGAAGAGCAAGAAGAAGTTTTAAAAAGTATGTGTAAAGCCTTCTCTAAGCTGTTTAGATGTAGTAAGGATGAGAACTACGTATTTCTGTGACTGGAACAAGATGAAAAATTACTTTCTTGAAGATCACTAAAAAAAACTGCCTATAGGTAAAGGATAGCATTTCTCAGTCATGCTGTGATTGCTATTTCTTTGTCTTGTCCAACATATTTTTATGACATTACCAAGATATTTGTGAATTGTTTTTATATAAATTAATTCATGTAAATGAGCCCTGGTGGTTAGCAGTAAGGAAATGTATTTCTAACTCAAAGCTTGTTTTTGTTGTTGTTGTTATGTGCCATCGAGACAACTGCAACTCATAGTGACCCTATGTACAACAGTCCTAAACCCTGCTCTGTCCTGTACCAATCTTATTATCTCTGACACATTACCCCAGGCACTGAATCAATCCATTTCATCACCAAGCATGGTGTCACTCTCCAAGGACTGGTCCTGTCTTACAACATGTCTAAAATATGTCAGATGAAGCTTCAGAATCCTTGCCTCCAAAGAGCAGCCTGGTCTCACCGTCTCTAGGATGAACTTGTTTGTTCTGCTAAAAGTCCAAAGTGTATTCAATACACTTCTCCAAAACCAAAACTGAAAAGCAACAATTCTCCTTCTAACATCCCTAGGCATTCCAACTCTGGTACACAACAACAACAATGCCAGTGAAAAACAGAAATTAATAAGATATGAAGAAAAGGAAAAGACAAGAAAATGAAAATCCAACTTAGTTATTTGAATAATCAACAGAATTTGTAAATGTTTATCTAGATTGTTGAAGATAGAAGACATATATTATCAAAACCAGAAATAAAAGCCCCTAACTTCATTAGGCACTTCATCTTTTAAAAGATATATTATGGTAAAAAAATATAAAGACCTTATTATCCCATTGATTGAAAATATTCTTGCAAGTAAGGAGCTCTGGTGACAGAGTCAATATAGAAGTGTGTTGTTAAACCAACAGTCGTGTTTCACTTGCGTTTCACATTTACCAGGTACAACATGAGGAAATGATAGTAATTCTCCTTCTGTGAGATTTACAGCCTAGGAAACACACTGGCAGGTCACTTGTTGGTTAATTCTGACACAGTGCTGATGAAATTGAGAAATTTTGCACTTTCTTGATATATGGCCTAGTGCTAAGGAATTTGCTGACAACTCACAGGCTTGAGGTGGAAATATGTCAGCTGCTCCACTTGAGAAAGCTGAAAAGTCTCTTCCCCTTTGATTAACAGCTTATGAAAATGGGCTGGAGGGTCATCTATGGATCAATTCCAACTCAATGGTACTCAACAACATAACAACATGTTTTCAAGGCTGTAAATCTTTTTGGAAGTAGTTTGACACATCTCTCTTTCTCCTGTAGAGTCACAGTTGTTGGGTGCCATTGAATCAGAACTGGCATAACTGACACTCCAGCAGGTTTTCAGAGATACAAAGTCACCCAGGAATTGATTACTCATCTTTCTTCTGCAGAGCAGTGGGTAGATTCACTGGTAGCACATTTGGTTCCGTTTGTAGTGGAAAGTAACTCAGCTTTTTTTCTTGGTAAAATTCTTGTCTGCCAGGTATTTCTCCAAGTTGAACATCTGCATTAAGGCAGACTAGGCAGAATAGGGAAAAGTATTTTGGAAGCAGGAGTGGCATCCATGTCTTGAATAACATGCCTCTGAAAACTCTATGAACTTTGATAAATATCAATAGTTGTAAAGGGGCTTCAAGCCTTTTGTTCATAGGGTAGCTATAAGTCATTCCCGACTCAAAGGCAATCAACAACAACAAAGGGAGACAGATTGACCATCCACTTCTTAAACAACAGGCCTTCAAACACTCTATTCACATTATGTTGTTGTTGTTGTTGTTGTTATGTGCCGTCGAGTCGTTTGCGACTCATAGCGATCCTATGTACAACATAGACGGCGAAGAGATTGAGATTGTTCACAGCTTCAGTTTGCTCGGCTCCACAGTCAACACTCTTGGCACCAGCAGCCAGGAAATAAAAAAACGTATTGCGATGGGAAAGTCTGCGGTTAGGGACCTCTCTAAAGTACTCAGGAGCAACAGTGTCTCTCTGGAGACTAAGGTGCGTCTGATACAGGCCATGGGCTTTGCAATCACTTTTTATGCATCAGAGAGTTGGACAATGACTAGGCTGGTTAGAAGGAGAATTGACGCCTTTGAGCTGTGGTGCTGGAGGTATTGAATCTACCATGGACTGCCAAGAAAACAAACGGATTCATCCTGGAGAGGGTTAAATCAGGCTACTCCTTGGAAGCAAGGATTCTGGGGCTTCGTTTTACATACCTTGGACATGGTGTAAGGAGGTACAGATCCTTAGAGAGGGACATCATTCTTGGGAGGGTGGAGGGACAGTGCAGGAGGGGAAGACCCCTATGAGGTGGATTGATTCAGTGACTGGGGTAATCGGGATGGGTGTGCCAGAGGCAGTGCAATTGGCACAGGTTAGATTAGGGTTTAAGGCTGTTGTGCATAGGGTCGCTATGAGTCACAAACGACTCGATGGCACATAACAACATAACAACAACAACAACCCAAACAACAAACATTTTCTGTCTTCTTGATTGATCCTCTATTTTAAATACAGTGGAAAGTTAGAACGAATTTCAAAAGTGGAAGTAAAACTCCCAGTTGTGTGAGTTTAGGAGTGGAGGTATGGGAATAAATATATAGGGATGATGCAAAGTTTGGGGGGCGGGCAGCAAAGACAGGCTTAGAGTAAGAAACCCTGGTCTTTCATATTTGTCTATGTGTGAATTTTGTATTCATGTTCAAGTATGCTCAGTCTGAATGCACTTTTTTCCCTGTACCAGTATTAAAGTATCTGAAATCCTTCAACAATTTCAGAGGCAATTATCTGAATATTTCTTTTTCTCCCAGCAATCAACAATTCTTTTTCCTGAAATTCCTTTTAGACAAAAATCAAAGCCTCTTAGTCTTTTTTCCATTTATCACCTTCTAGTACTTGTCATATCTATCTTCATCTCTCTCTGCTCTGGTCAACATTACTTCTTCAGTCATAAATTATTGCAATTGATTTTCTCTTAAGTAATATCTATCAGGTTACTATTGATTTCATATATTGCCATTTTCCCAGTCTTTATGGCTCTTTTAATTTCCAAATTTACATGAAAAAAATGGGTGCTATGACATGCTTTTCAATGATCGCATTTTGGAAATAAATTATCAGACTGTTCTTCTTAGTTTATCTCAATCAGAAAACTTCACAAGAACATAGTCTAAACTACTAACAACTGAGTGGGAACTGCTTATATGGTGCATTAACTAGGATTTAAACCCATTCTCCCGCAGCAAAGGTGGTAATTCTACCACTACCACTAAATCCCTTAATGTCCATGTCTTGATTGATACCTTTCTAAAAAAAATCTTTTATTATTGTTTATCAAATTAATGACCACTCTATAAATAATGAATTTGAACCTTGCGTTATCCTGTGCCATCTTCATAATCTCTAATATACTCAAACTCATTATTCCATTCATTGTGTTAATCCACTCTGTTGAGAGTCTTCCTCTCTCCCTCTGACCATCCATCTTTCCTAGCATAATACCTTTTCCCCAGGATTGACCCCTTCTGAGAACAAGCCTAAAGTACATGAGATAAAGTTTCACCATCCTTACCTCTAAGAACTCTCTGATGGCTCTTCCTTCAAGACTCTTCCTTTCTGTTCAATTCTGACTCATAGCAATCCCATATGTGTTGTAATATAACGGTGTCCATAGGTTTCTGGATTTGTTATTCTTTGGAAATCAGTTACCAGTTCTTGCTTCTCAGGTGCTGGGTGGACATGAATATAACTTTTGATTAGGTACTGAGCCTAACTGTTTTTACCACCCAGGGACTCTGGAACCTCTCTAATGACATTTGAAATAAAATTACAACTTCCAGCTAAAGTGCTGTTCCTCCTATTCATTTTAAATCTTGTGAAGTTCTCCTGGTTGTCTCAGGTTATGTAAATTATTGTTCTGCTTTCTTATTGGCCATTAAACATTGTCCAGATTACCTTTACTTCAATTATGAGAAACAAACAATATAGGATATGCTGGTTATATCTTTACTTAATGTGCCCCTATCATTTTAAGGTTAATATATTAGCAAATGTTGTACCCACATAACTTCAATAAGTTTATATAGAAAATGAAATCATAAAAGAAAAAAATCTAACCATCATAATAGATATTTCTTTTTCTTCCCCAAATTAAATAATTGTATCATAGACACTGAATTTACAATCAGAGTTTAAAGAAAATGACATTCTGTAAAACTTGCTGAGGTGCAATCATATTCAATGACTCATACAGTTGTGCCATCTAACCTCTGTACTTAAAAACAAGCCCTTGGAAGGTCACTGCAACCTAAAATGATGTTGATTTTCCAAAGATTATGCTGTAACTTGACAGAAGTCAAAAGGAGGCCATGTTGTAAATGATATATCTTGGTTACTAATGTCCTTTTCTACCAGCACTCAGACAGCTCTTGTCAAAGCTCTTAGACTAGACAATGTTTTCTTACTCCACCAAAGGGATCACATCAAATAGTTTTCCATAGACAATCCAGGTCCTGGGATGGGGGATGAAATAGTATGCTATAGGAAATGTCATTTTCATCTGTTCTAGTAGCTGAATACTTTAAAAAATATGGTTACAATTAGTATAGACAAAGATATGAGGGGGTGTGTGTATATTATATATTCATTCCTTTCTGTATGTGATATTCTGGTGGCCTAGTGATAATAACCTGCATGGCAATCTCAAATGCACATAGTTTGGATTCACCAACTTCTCTGCAAGAGGAGAATAGGCAATCTCTTACTGTTTGTTAAATGCCTCTGAAAAGCCACTGTAGGGTCAGCTATGAGTTGGTTCCAAATTAACAGTACTCAAGAACAACATCATGTATAAAACCCATAGCTGACACTCCAGGGAGTTTTCAGAGGCAGTAAATCACATAAGAGAAGATTACCTATCTCTCATTCTCCTACAGAGCCACTTGTGGATTCAAACTATATTCCTTTGCATTGGTAGCATAATTTCTTACCAATAAGTCACCAGGGGCTTCAGTACTTAGTGGTAAGGAATTGCATTGCTAACACAAAAGTACTCAGTTTGATTCTACAAGCTGCTTCACAAGAGAATGAAGGGTAATCTCCTCCTGTGAGATTTACTGCCCCTGAAAACTCACTGGCAGGTGAGCTATGTGTTGGTTATAACTCAGTTATGCACAACAACAACACCACGTACATAATTATAAATAAACATGACAGAAGACGAATTAATGCCTTCAAATTATAGTGTTGGAGCAGAGTACGGAATATTTCATGGACAGCAAAAGAATAAACAGATATGTGTTGAATAAGGTGCAACCAAGGTGCTTCTTGGAGGCAAGAATGAAAAAAAATTAGCTCATATACTTTGTGCACGTTGTGAGGAGAAGTTAGTCCTTAGAAAAGGGCATAATTCTGGCAAAGGTGGAGGGTCTGAAAAAGAGAGGAAGACCATCAGCAAGACAGATTGACATAGTGGCTGCAGCAATGGGCTTGTGTGTATCAAGGATGGTAAGAATGGCTCAATACAGGGCAGATTCCCTGTCTACTATTCATATGGTCATTATAAGTTGCAGTTAACTTGACAGCACCTCATACCAACAACAACATATACTCCTTTATGTTATCAGAGACAGGCCTGGATGTGCGCACTAGGCTGTACTAAGAAAGAAAACAGTTCCCTAACTGACTGGAAGAGATTCATATTTGTTTTCATTCTCAAAAGGAAATGATCCATGGCACTATGTATGTCATTGTTGATGTCAGAAGGATCTTGGCTAAAATCATAGAATGCCAGAAGCGTATATGTTTGTGTTTTATTGACTATTCAATGGCATTCAACTGTGTGAATCACAACAAATTATGACTATTATTGAGAAGAATAGGAATTCCAAAACATTCAATTGTGTTAATATAAAACCTATATCTAGGCCTAAAAAGGCTCTTAACAATCTACATCATGTAGTTAACACAACCTTGTTTTCAGGAGGTGAAGAGGACTTAAAGTTCTTGCTTCAGCAGATCAAAAATTATAACCTTCAATATGAATTGCACGTGAACATCAATCAAACAAAAATTCTCACCACTGGGCCTAAAGACCCATCATGATAAATAAATATTGCAGCTGTTAACAATTTCACCTTACTTTGATCCACAATCACCATCCATGGTATCAGGAGTCAAGAAATCAAAAGACAGATTCTGTTGGGAAACTGTTCTCAGGGACCTAAAATGCTGAGAAGCAACAATGTCAGTTAAAAGACCAAGGTACACCTAATTCTAGCCATGTTATTTTCAATTTCTTGCTATACATCTAAAAGTTGGATAAAGATTAAGAATGACTTAAGAAGAATCAATGCCCTTGACTTTTCAGTGTTGAAGGATCATTGCTGATTGGACAGGCAAGAGAACCAACAAATATGTCCCTGGGAAAGTGCAATCAGGGTGCTCTTGGGGGACAAGGAAGATAAAGCTTCATTTCGTCTTCTTTGGGCATGTTGTTAGAGAGTTCAGTCTTTGGAAAAAGATACCATGCTTGAAAAGGTAGCGAGTCACTGTAAGAGAGGAAAAGCATGAAGTAGATAAATTGACCAAATGACTGTAACTGTAACTGTAACCATGGGTTCAAGTACATCAGAGATGATACAAATGACACAGGATAGGTCATTGTTTTGATCTATTGTTTGTAGATTGTTCTGAGTGGTAATCAACTTAATGGTACACAATAATAATTATAGTATGCGCATTTTGATGGCTTCACAGTATAAAGTTGCACTCTTAACCTAAAGTCACTTGTTTTGAATCTGCCAGCGACTTCTTAAGGAAAAGATAGACAGTCAACTCTTGTATGATTCACTGCCTCTAAAAATCTGCTGGAGGGCCCACTATGAGTTGGTTCTGCCTTGACAGTGCATACCAACAGCATAATTAATTTGTATATCTATAAACAAGGTATATCTCTATGTCTACTCCATAGGGAGTTGTGTTAGCATAAAGGTGGTTGATTCTAATTCTTCAAGAGGTCAGTGGGAGAAAGATGGGCAATCTTCTCCTGTGAAATTAATGCCTCAGAAAAACTTGCTAGAGAGTGAGCTATGAGTTGGTTTTCACTTGACAGCAATGAGTTTTGAGTTTTATACTTATATATTCCTATTCTGAAGCTTTGTCTGACATACTTTGGACATGATGTAAGGTGGGATAAGTCCTTGGAGAGGGACATCATGCTTGGGAGGGTGGAAGGACAGTGCAGAAGGGGAAGACCCTCTATGAGGTGGATTGATTCAGTTTCTGGGGTAAGTGGGATGGGTGTGTCAGAGGCAATGCGATTGGCACAGGATAGAGCAGGGTTTAGGGCTGTTGTACATAGGGTTGCTATGAGTCGCAAATGACTCGATGGCACATAACAACAATAACAAAAGGCAAGGGGGGTGCTTCTTAGAGGCAAGGATGGTGAACCTTTGCCTGACTTACTTTGGGTATATTTTCAGGAAGAACTGGTCCTTGGAGAGAGACATGCTGGGAAAGGGAGAGGATTAGCAAAAGTGAGGAAAATATTCAACAACTGCATTGACATAGTGACTACCTGAAGGGATTTGAGCACAACAGAGAGCAAGAAAGAGGAGGGTGCAGGATAGGTCAAGGTTCAGGTCTGTTATTCAGTTATAGCTGACTCTACAATACCTAACATCACACCATCATCCATCTCCACCTATATCTATATTCATAAATGTGGAGAAATTTAATCTCAAAATAATA
>NW_006399752.1:10833212-10833763 GCF_000299155.1 Elephantulus edwardii
ATCCCTGATGGACCACTTTCTTGCACATTTATGTGAAGACACTTTAAAGATCAACAGTGACATAAAAAACAATAATTGATTTTTAATAAAATATTATTGAAAAGGGCCTTACATTAAAAACCTTTATCTTCTAGATTACCAGGTAAGCTGCATTCCAGAGCAGGCTTTGTGTAATTTAAAAGGTAAGAATTTGTCTTGTTCAACAAGCCTAGCTCTCATAATATCAAATAACTTATTTTTGACATTAACCTGACTCTAACTCATGAAACTTCTTTCTGTTGAAGAGAAACACGGTGCTCCTTAGAGATTTCATAGCTGTTACCAGAAACTGATAGTCAGTCCTTGCTTCTGAAATGCTCTCAGTGGGTTTGAACAGCCAATCTTTCAGTTAACAGTCAAATGCTTAACAATACACTATCCAGGAAATCTATTTTGTTTTTCAGACAAATTTTGTTTGTTGTTGTTGTTGTTATGTGCCATTGAGTCGCTTGCGACTCATAGCGACCCTATGTACAACAGTCCTAAACTCTGCTCTGTCCTGTGCCAATCGC
>NW_006399752.1:10835158-10838558 GCF_000299155.1 Elephantulus edwardii
TTGGCCAACTGACTGGAAGAGATCTATATTTGTTCCTATCCCAAAGAAAGGTGACCCAACAGAGTGTGGAAACTATAGAATAATCTCACTGATTTCACATGCAAGAAAGATTTTACTGAAGATTATCCGAAAACAACTAGAACAGCACATCAGCAGAGAACTACCAGAAGTCCAGGCTGGGTTTAGAAGGGTCGTGGTACTAGGGATATTGTAGCTGATGTTAGATGGATCTTAGCTTAAAGCAGAGAATATCAGAGGAATGTCTATCTGTGTTTCATTGACTATGCAGACAAATGTAGTATCTTAAAAAAATAAGTAAACAAAATAAGTTTGTGTCTTTTAAATGGAAAATGAAGTTAATTGCAACGTAACAGGTTATAAAACTGGTTTTTAAGAAGAAATAATTAATAGAAAGTTTACAGATACTTTGAAGCAACATGCAACACAATCTTCCTGTTACAGAATTATTGAGTAATAGCAACACTTTTTAGATAGATAGTAGCAGTAGTAGTAGTTGTTGTTAGATGTCATCCAGTACAACTCATAACGAACCTATGAACAAAAAATCTGAACATTGTTCTATCCTGCACCATCCTTATATTTCCTGACACACAAGTACCCATTGCAGCAGTCACTGTGTCAATCCACCTGGTTGAGGGTCATTCTCTTTGCTGACCCTTCTCAACATCCTGTCCTTCTCCAAGGAATAGCCTCTCCTAGCAACTTGCTCAAAGTATGTGAGGGAAAGCCTCATCATTCTTGCCTCCAAAGAGCACTGCAGGTGCACCCTATTCAGGATCTATTCACTATCTGTTCTCTTGGCCATCTATGGGATGTTCAGTGTTCATCTCCAACATAACAGCTCAAAGATGTCAATTCTTTTCCTGTCGTCCTTATTCATTGTCCAGCTCTCATATACATCATAGCAAGTAATTGGGAAGACTATGGACTGAATCAGATGCATCTTATTCTCAAGCTGACATCCTTAATCTTCAATAATTTGGAGAGGTCTCTAACTGCAAGTTGTCTTAATGCAATGTGTCTCCTTATTCCCTGACTGCTGGTACTAAGGGTGTTAATGCTGTATCCAAGCAAGATGAAACTGTTGATAGTTTCAATCTCATCTCCATCCATCATAATGCTGCTTATTGGTACAGTGTTAAGAATTTTTGTTTTCTTGATATTGAAATGCAATCCATACTGGGGGCTGCATTCCCTAATTTGCAACAAGTGCTTCAACTCCTCCTCACTTTCAGCAAGCAATGTTGTGTTGTCTCCATAATGCAGACTATTGATGAGTCTCCCTCTCATCTTGATGCCACACTCCTCCCCATAGAGTCCAGCTTCTAAGATAATTTGCTCAGCATCCAGATTGAATAAGTATGGAGAGAGAAAACAGCCCTGGTGCACTCGTTTCCCAGTTCCAAACAATGCAGTGCTCCCCTGCTCTTTTCATCCGACAGACTCCTGGTCCAGGTATAGGTTCCACATGTGCATAATCAAACACTCTGGTATTCCCATTCTTCTCAATGTCAGCCACAACTTCTTATGATCCACACCGTTAAATGCCTTTGTATCATCAACAAAACACAAATATACATTCTTCTGGTATTCTTTACTTTTACCAGGATCCATCTGACATCGGCAATGTTATCCCTGGTGTCACAGCCTCTTCTAAATCCTGCTTGAACTTCTGGAAGTTCCCTATCTAGGTACTGTTCTAGACATTTTGTTTGCACTTCATATCAATGATATTGTTTGATAGTTTCCACATTCAGCTGGATCATCTTTCTTGGGAATGAGAACAAATAATGGAGCTTTTCCAATTCATTAACCAGACAGCTGTCCTCCAAATTTCCTGGCATAGACTGATAAGTGCATCCAAGGCTGTGTCTGTTAATTGAAACAAGTCAATCATATCATATCCTGGGGTCTTCTTTTTGACCAATGCTTTCAATGTAGCTTCTAGTCCCTTCTTCATTACCATCAGCTCCTATTCATATGGTACTTCCTGAAATTCTTCAGTGTCAATCAATTCTTTCTAATACAATGACTGTGTATTCCCTCCATCTTCTTTTGATGTTCTGTAGGTAAGGAATTTTAGAGATATTGTACTGCTATTTCAAGCATTTTAATTTTAACTGATACATAAATTTAGCATTGCTGAGAGATCGAATTATAGTTTGGTAAAGGTAGAAGGCATAATGAGTAATAATAGCGATGATTGTACTTTACATTTATATAATAATATATTCCATCTTGATCTCTCACTATATATAACTTTTGAGCACGATGAAAAGGTTTCATAATACCAAAATTATGATCCAGCTTTATCTTCTATATATGTACACTATGCAATTCACATGCATACAATACTATCTCCTTTTCCTAAAAATGCCTAAACTTTTAATAGTAAATAAGTTAATACATGACTCAAAAATCAGATCTGTGCTTATAACAGTATGTTTGTCTACAGACACAATAATATATATGAAAATAAAAATGAAATGTATTTTCAAACCTAATGATTGTGTTCAGACTGAAGTCATTTTAAATATTTGCGCTTATGTCTATATTGATTTAAAACAAAACAAATATATTAAAAGAAATAAAATTTCATTCAAATCCTTTTAAATACTCACTGTCTACTGTTCCACACAAGACTGACTTTAAAAACACACTAGAAGGGCAGCTATAGGTTGGTTGTGGCACAACAATCAGCGTAGGGAGCTATTGTGTCCCAAACATGGAGAGTTGTCCTAATAACCTAAAGTATGTGCCTCTGTGAAGGTTCAAATTTACCAGCAACTCTGACTGAGGAAGATGAGCTATCTCCTCCCATGGAAATTGCATCCTCAGAAACCAATGAAAGGTCAAGCATGAATTGCACCTCCATAGCAATTTTTTTTTGTTTTAATTTTACCATAAACATGTATCTATCCCTCTAAATTTCACTTTGGAACAGACTCTACCTGACCTTATGTTGAGTTTCAAAAGCTATAAAACTAACAAGAATTACCATTTATACAGATTAAGTCTCCAGAGCTCCCTATTCTTCTGACAATCCTTGGTATGTTTACTACTTTAAACCAACACCATAATTTAAAGCCATCAATTAATTATTTTGGTCTTCTGTATGTGTTGACCAGCATGAATATTAGGCAATGGAAAAATACCACAACTTGAGTCATGTGTACATTAGTCCTCAAAGCAATAACACTGCTTTGTACCCTAAAGAGGTCTTTTGAAAGAGATGTGTTCAATTAACTACTCCCAGTTATGAGATAATAAGGGGAACTGAGGTCTTGTTTTTGTTAGGTGCCACTGAGTCTTTTACAGCTTATAGCAACTCTAAGAACAACAGAGCAGAACTCTATTCTATTTTGTGCCATCTTCATCC
>NW_006399752.1:10839043-10840209 GCF_000299155.1 Elephantulus edwardii
AGGTGTTGATTGTTGATTTAAGCAAGATGAAATAATTGACAACGTCAACCCAAATCCTTTCTTCTCCTAGTAAAGGGCAATTGTTGTTGCTGTCATTAGCTGTTTCCAATTCATGTATGACTCATGGCCTTTCTATGAACAACATTTCTGAAGCTTATACAATCCAGTGCCATCCTCATCATCTCTGACACGTGTGAGCTCATTTCTGTAGTAACTAAATTTATCCCTCTTGTCAAGGGTCTTCCTATCTTTCACTAACCCTCCACCTTTCCAACTATGATGTCCCTCCCCAAGGAATAACCTCTCCTAGCAGCATGCCCAAAGTATTGAGATGAATCTTTGTCATACTTGTCCCCATGGAAAATTCTGGCTGTACCCTCTTCATGATACATGTTCTTTTGGTAGTCTGTGGAATATTCAGTATTCATCTTCAACACTGCAACTCAAAGGCTTCAACTCTTTGGCAATCATTATTCAGTGTCCACCTGTCAGATGAACAGCAAGTGATATCAAAGACCATGGCTTGAATCAGGTACATTTTAGTGTTCAAAATGACACCATCGCTCTTCAGTTTTATAGAGTTCAGCGGACATGCCCAATGCAATACATTTGATCTCCGACTGCTGGCACCAAAAGTATTGATTATATATCCAAGTAAGATAAAATATTTTATAATTTCAATCTTTTCAATCTATCATGATATTGCTTATAGGTACAATGGTGAGGACTTTTGTCTTCTTGACGTTGAGATGCAATCTATATTGAACACTGTAGTCTTTAATGTTACGCAACAAATGTGTCTACTTTTCCTCACTTTCAGCAAGTAAGGTTATGTTACCTGCCTAAAGTAAATTGGTGCTCTTCCTCTGATCATGGTCTCACATCCTTCTCACAGAGTCTTGTTGTTGTTGCTGAAAGTGGCATCAAGTTGTAGAGGACTCAGCAACCCTATGAACAAAAGACCTGAACACTTGTATAACTTTCATTGTTTCTTCAAGTTTATAGCGTTTCCAGAGGCAAGCTATTTTGGAATTGGATGTGATAAAGCCTAGATTCCTCAATTATTTGCTCAACATATCAGTTTAATAGTTATGGAAAAGAACACAAACTTGATGCATACTCAATATCAGCTGTGAAAACTAGGCTGGGGGCTGATTGTGGAACAG
>NW_006399752.1:10843084-10848250 GCF_000299155.1 Elephantulus edwardii
TTCTATTTTCTTTTGATGTTTTCTAGATGTGTTTTCATAACATCTCTTAGTATTGCAAATTGAGGCTTGAATTAATTTTTATGTTCTTTCAACTGCTAATCGAGTTCTTCTCTATTTATTCTCCAGGTCCAGTTCTTTGCACATTCTGTTATAGTTAAAATATTTTGCTTTGTCCTCTTGAGCTACCTTTTGAAATCATCTGTTTGTCTCTCTTCTGCATTTCTCCCCCATTTTTTTGGTTCTAGATGCCCTGGTGTGATTTTTAGAGTCTCTTCTGTATCCATTTTGTTCTTTTTTCTCCTCTACTTTTTTGTTCTCTTCATGGATTTTTTTCCCTTTGATGTCATTGCATAACTCATATGGTCTTTATCATTAGTATTAAATGTCTCAAACTTATTCTGTTGTTGTTTTTCTCTGTGACTCACAGCAACCTTATGGACAACAGCTCTGAACCCTGCCCTATCCTAAGCCAGTCTCACTGACTCCTATATACCTAATCCTATCACCACAATTATTATGTCAATCCATCTCATCCAGGGTCCTCCTCTTCTACATTGTCCCTTCACCCTTTTGAAATATGATATTCTTCTCCAAGGATTGGTCTGGAGATAATTTTTAAATTTAGGTGGTAACAGTTTAATAGACTCAAGGTCATATTTTGTTTCTTGTGGAATTGCTTTAATTTTCTTCAGCTTCAACTTGAACTTGCAAAAGTAATTGATGGTTTGTTCCACAATTAGCATCTGGCCTGCTGATATTGAGCTTCTCCCACAAGTTCCTCCACAGATGTAGTCAGTCTGATTCCTATGTAATTCCTTGGGTGCGATCCAGGTGTAAAGATGCCTATTGTGTTTTATAAAAAAGTATTTGCAATTAATTGTTATATTGAATGTTCAGAATCATTTATTCTATGTACAATTTCATTTTTGTCACCAAGACTATACTTTCTGACTACCAGTCATTACTGATTATTTTCAACTTTTGCATTCCACTATTATTGATGCATCTTAGTTGAATGTTTGGTCATTTTTGGAACACAAAAGTTACTAGGAATCCTCAATCTTATTCTCTCTGGTCTTGGTTGTTTGTGCATATAATTTGATAATAATCATGCAAACAGGTCTTCCTTGTATGCATATGGATAATATTCTATCACTCACAACATTGTACTTTAGGACACACTTTGAAACATATTTACTGCTAATACTACAACACTTTTTATTCCTCTGTTTTTCATTCCTTGTATAATAGATCCTATGATTGTCTGATTCAAAGGGGCTATGCCAGTCCATTTCTCTTCACTAATGCCAAGA
Organism: Elephantulus edwardii; assembly: GCF_000299155.1. Classification (NCBI taxonomy): domain Eukaryota; kingdom Metazoa; phylum Chordata; class Mammalia; order Macroscelidea; family Macroscelididae; genus Elephantulus; species Elephantulus edwardii. Next base: position 10,844,398 of record NW_006399752.1, read on the forward strand.
ATGTCTATCTTTATGTATTCCATTTTCTTTTTGAGAACTTCTAGTTTTGCTACATTTATACTTTGTACATTCCACAATCCCATTATTAAAGGGTCTAGTAACTGTTTATCCTCAGTTTGTGTGACTTCCAGTTTGATTCTCTATACTCTAATACTATAATATTATATGCCACTGTTGTTTATAGAATTTTTAAAGTCCTGTTATTTCAGAAGCTGATGGCCAATCCTGTTTCCTAGGGTGTTAATCTGGGATCTCTCCTGAAACCTACCCACCATAGTTGACACTTCAGGCATTTGAAACACCAGTGGTCTCCTTTCTGGCATACAGCAACCCAAAAGTTACCCTAGGACATCAAACTGAAAGACAAATGTTATACTAATAAAAACAAACAATAAAAAAGCATATCCCCACCAAAGCTACAAAGTAATTGACAACATAAAATCATCCCCATACAGTGAACTAGCTGATAAGTTTTGTACCTCCAACAGAAAACTATAAAGACAATAAGGCATATTAATATCATAGCACAGGATAGCCTTCTCTGATCTCAGCTGAGGCCCATAGTGACAAGGCAGTGTGGTGTCTCAGATGATGTAATGGATAGAAGGCAGCTCAGATAGATCTTTGGTACCAATAGTTGGTACAAAGCCCAACGTGAGCAAGATAATGCTCTTTCCCCCATGCTACTAGAGATCTCAAAGGCAGAGTGGGGTGGCTCCAGCTAATAATCCCTTTGTGTTGCTGGAGATCCCAAAGACAGAGGAGAACACACTAACTCTTTTTGCCACACTGCATTTGATTTCTTCTAGAGAGTCAAAGGAAGAGTAGGGTGTCTCGACCTCTTCTTGTCACACTAATGGAGGTCCCAAAGGCAAAGGGGGGATTCTACCTTTCCTACTGTATTGTTCTTCAACTGCTGTCATTTTTTTGCCAGTACTGTCAGTGCAACTTGAACTTCTTCCATAATCACCAATGATTCTTAATCATATGCACTTCTAAAAATATTTCAGGGTTGGCCAATACTTTTTGAAACAGTGACTATGTAATCTCTCCATTTCATTTTTTTTCTTCTTTTACCAAAATGATGTTAGAAACCTAATGGTAAGTAAGATGCATTATTCTTTTTTTTCTTTCTAATACTTTATTGGTTTGGGTACAATGATCCATATATATTTTGTTTCACACATGTATATTGTGCTTTATATTTTTAATTTGCATGGTGTTTTGTCTTTTATACTTTTAAAAAAAAATGCTTCCTGAATCATTCAAGATTTTGTACATTCTACCTCTCAGTATTGCAACTCAAGGCTTAAATTTATTCTTCTTTCATCTTGAGAAATATTAAGCAAGTTCTTCTCTTTTAATTCCCTAGTTCCAGCTCTCTGCACATTCTGTTGTGATATCTGGCTTTGTCTTCTTCTCAATCTGCCCTTCGAAAGTTTCTGTTTAGGTCTTTACCTCAGTATCTCTTCCCTTTGTTTTGCATTCTTGATGCTCTAGTAAAATATTCAGAGTCTTTTCTGATGCCTGTTTTGATTTTTTCCTTTCTTCTCTACTTTTATATATAATGGCCTTTTTCTCTTTTTTCTCTTTTCCTTGGTGTCATCTCACAATTCACCTGTTCATGTATCATTGATGTTCTATGGCTTATATCTGTTCTGGAGATAATTTTTAAATTCAACTGGGTTAGACTTAAGGTAATATTTTAGTTCCTGTGAACAGGTTTTCTTTTTTTTTTTTCAATTTGATCTTGCACAAGAGTAATTGTGGTCTGTTCCATAGTCAGCACTTAGCCTTGTTTCTACTGCTGAAATTGAGTTTCGCCAAACAATCTTTCCACAGATATAGTCAATCAGATTCCTATGTAATCAATCAAGTGAGGTCCATTTGTAAAGGCACTGTTTGCATTTTAAAAAAATATATTTGCAATGAATAAGTGATTTAGTATACAAAATTCAGTCATTAGATTTTCTACCTCATTCTGTCACCAAGTCCATACATTTTTATTATAATTCCTTTGTCATTATTTCTACCTTTTGAGTGCCACTGACAAATTTATAATTAATACATCTTGAATGCATGTTTGTTCAATTTCAGACTGAAAAATTTGATAAAAATCTTCAACTTCCTTTTTAAATTTTTATTTATTGTTGTTGTTGCTGTGTACCATCAAGTCAGATCCAACTGGCACAGGAGGAGATTACCCCTCATTTTCCAGCAAAGCATCTGGTGAATACCAACCACAAGCCTTTGGGATTGCAGCACAGCTTCTTGCCATTCAACTTACTTTTTGGCTGTAGCTGTTCATGCGTGTATTTGAAAATCAGTCATGTTGACAGGTCATACTCATATGCATATGGATAGTGTCTTATCACTCACAGAGCTGTACTTCAGCTTGTTGTTATGTAACATAGAGTCAGAACAGACCCAAAACTGAAGATCTGGGGGGGGGTTTCACATGAGAGGAGATTGCCCTTCCTTCTTTTGTGGAGCAGCTGGTGGGCTTGAACTGTGTGCCTTTGGGATTGGATGTAACACCATTCTTCCTCTGTTATTTGCTTCCAGAATAGTACACCATGTAATTATCTTATTCCAAGTGGCCAGTGTTAGCCCATTTCTTCTTACTAATGCCTAGTTGTTAATGTTCATTTGTTTCATTTCACTTTAGACAACTTCTGGGTTTTCTGCATTCATACTACATAAATTTCTCATTTACTTATTAAAGGATGTTTTCATTTTTCTCCTGTAATTTTGATTGATTCCCAATCTGGATTATACCCCTAATACTTTAGCTGTCCATGTTACTCTATTTTTCATTGCGTATTCAGAGACCTGATGTTTCAGAAGTGCTTCCTAGTCTATCTTAATCTTGGATCTCTCCTGAAACCTGTTCACCATATGTGACCCTTCTTACAGTTGACACACTGATGGTATAGCTTCCAGAATCAAAGCAACACACGAATTACCATCTTACAGTAAACTGATGGACAAGTGTGCTAATAAACATGAATTTTAAACAAGCAAGTGTATAAACCTAAGCTATAAGATAATAGCAATATATAAAAACTGCCCCCCCCCAAGTACAACATACTGAGAGATAGGGGAAGCACTTCTAACAGAATTCAGACATAGACTCAAAATCAACCCTGATGCGATAGCAGATGTGGTCTACCAAATGTGCACATTTGGACCCACAGCACCTTGCATCCTCACAAAGAGAGTCCAAACTATTTCCAAAGAGTTGGAGCCTCTCTCTCTTTTACTTCATGACTCAAAATTAAAGCATTTGTATGTAAGGATTATATCCTTTCATCATACTTACTTTATCAATAAAGATAGAAAATTATTTAAGAATTTAACCTTATGAAGAGGAATGTGGTGAAGATTTCAGAAAGACTCTTCAATAAACTATGTAATTCTGATGAGACACCATTGCTTGCTGGAAGTGAGGAAGACTTAAGGTACCTGCTGCAGAAAATCAAAGAATATTGCCTTCAAGATGGAGTATATCTCAACATCAAGAAAACACAAATTTTTGGGACTGATAGGCAATGTCATGATAGATAGTGAAAAGATTGAAATTGTCAACTACTTCATCTTACGTGAATCTACAATCAACACCTTTAATGCCAGCATTTAGAAGATCAGGAAACATAGTGCACTGAGGAAATCTGCAGTCAGGAAACTTCCCAAATTATTGAGGAGAATTGATGTCACCTTGAGGACTAATGTGTGATTGATTCAGTCCATGATCTTTTAAATCACTTGCTATGCATCTGAGAGTTAGACAATGAGGATGGATGACAAAGGAAGAGCTGATGCCTTTGAACTATAGTGCTGGAGGGAAGTACTG
>NW_006399752.1:10848350-10851139 GCF_000299155.1 Elephantulus edwardii
ATCTTGAATGCATGTTTGTTCAATTTCAGACTGAAAAATTTGATAAAAATCTTCAACTTCCTTTTTAAATTTTTATTTATTGTTGTTGTTGCTGTGTACCATCAAGTCAGATCCAACTGGCACAGGAGGAGATTACCCCTCATTTTCCAGCAAAGCATCTGGTGAATACCAACCACAAGCCTTTGGGATTGCAGCACAGCTTCTTGCCATTCAACTTACTTTTTGGCTGTAGCTGTTCATGCGTGTATTTGAAAATCAGTCATGTTGACAGGTCATACTCATATGCATATGGATAGTGTCTTATCACTCACAGAGCTGTACTTCAGCTTGTTGTTATGTAACATAGAGTCAGAACAGACCCAAAACTGAAGATCTGGGGGGGGGTTTCACATGAGAGGAGATTGCCCTTCCTTCTTTTGTGGAGCAGCTGGTGGGCTTGAACTGTGTGCCTTTGGGATTGGATGTAACACCATTCTTCCTCTGTTATTTGCTTCCAGAATAGTACACCATGTAATTATCTTATTCCAAGTGGCCAGTGTTAGCCCATTTCTTCTTACTAATGCCTAGTTGTTAATGTTCATTTGTTTCATTTCACTTTAGACAACTTCTGGGTTTTCTGCATTCATACTACATAAATTTCTCATTTACTTATTAAAGGATGTTTTCATTTTTCTCCTGTAATTTTGATTGATTCCCAATCTGGATTATACCCCTAATACTTTAGCTGTCCATGTTACTCTATTTTTCATTGCGTATTCAGAGACCTGATGTTTCAGAAGTGCTTCCTAGTCTATCTTAATCTTGGATCTCTCCTGAAACCTGTTCACCATATGTGACCCTTCTTACAGTTGACACACTGATGGTATAGCTTCCAGAATCAAAGCAACACACGAATTACCATCTTACAGTAAACTGATGGACAAGTGTGCTAATAAACATGAATTTTAAACAAGCAAGTGTATAAACCTAAGCTATAAGATAATAGCAATATATAAAAACTGCCCCCCCCCAAGTACAACATACTGAGAGATAGGGGAAGCACTTCTAACAGAATTCAGACATAGACTCAAAATCAACCCTGATGCGATAGCAGATGTGGTCTACCAAATGTGCACATTTGGACCCACAGCACCTTGCATCCTCACAAAGAGAGTCCAAACTATTTCCAAAGAGTTGGAGCCTCTCTCTCTTTTACTTCATGACTCAAAATTAAAGCATTTGTATGTAAGGATTATATCCTTTCATCATACTTACTTTATCAATAAAGATAGAAAATTATTTAAGAATTTAACCTTATGAAGAGGAATGTGGTGAAGATTTCAGAAAGACTCTTCAATAAACTATGTAATTCTGATGAGACACCATTGCTTGCTGGAAGTGAGGAAGACTTAAGGTACCTGCTGCAGAAAATCAAAGAATATTGCCTTCAAGATGGAGTATATCTCAACATCAAGAAAACACAAATTTTTGGGACTGATAGGCAATGTCATGATAGATAGTGAAAAGATTGAAATTGTCAACTACTTCATCTTACGTGAATCTACAATCAACACCTTTAATGCCAGCATTTAGAAGATCAGGAAACATAGTGCACTGAGGAAATCTGCAGTCAGGAAACTTCCCAAATTATTGAGGAGAATTGATGTCACCTTGAGGACTAATGTGTGATTGATTCAGTCCATGATCTTTTAAATCACTTGCTATGCATCTGAGAGTTAGACAATGAGGATGGATGACAAAGGAAGAGCTGATGCCTTTGAACTATAGTGCTGGAGGGAAGTACTGCGTATCCCATGGATTACCAAAAGAAAAGACAGATAGGTCTTAGAGAAAGTGCGGCCAGAGTACTCCTTGAAGGCAAAGATGACAAGGATTCATCTCACATATTTTAGACATGTTGCTAGGAGAGGGTATTCCTTGGAGAGGGACATAATACTTGGAAAAGAAGGAGGAGGGTTGGCTAAAGAGGGGAAGACCTTCAACCAAATGGACTGACACAGTGACTGCTGCTGTGGGCTCAAATATGTTGACAATAGTGAGGAGGGTGCAGGACAGTGCACTTTTCAGATGTGTTGTTTATAGTGTCTCTGTGGGTCAAACTAGACTAGATTACACCTAACAACAAACAACAAAAACCTCTTTGGGTTATGTTAGGAGAGCCTATTTATTGGAAAGAAACATCATGCTTAGAAAGTTGGAGGGTCAGCAAAAGAAAGGAAGACCTCCAGTGAAATGGATTGACACAGTAACTGCAGAAATAGTTTCAAGTATATCAGAGAGGATGGAGATGGCAGTAGATGGGACAGGGTCCAGATTGTTGTTCATAGGGTCACTAGGAATTGTACTCAATTCCAGGTAAAAACCTACAACAACGACAACAAAACTATGCTAATTTTACTAAATTACTGAAGATTATGCAAAAACAACTGGAACAGAACATCAGCAGAGAACTGGTGGAAGTGCAGGCTGGGTTTAGAAGGGGTCGTGGTACTATTATAGCTGATGTAAGATGGATCTTAGCTGAAAGCAGGGAATACCAGAAGAATGTCTATCTGTGCTTTTTTGACTATGTGAAGGCATTTCACTGTGTGGATCAAAACAAACTGTGGCTGACTCTGAGAAGAATGGGAATCCCAGAACACTTGATCGTTCTAATGTAAAATCTATACTTGGACCAAGAAGCAGTCATCAAAACAGAGCAAGAAAAAACTGCATGGTTCAAAATTGGGAAGGGTGTATGCCAGGGATGTGTCCTATCTCCATACCTTTTCAACCTGTATGCAGAACAG
>NW_006399752.1:10851999-10872983 GCF_000299155.1 Elephantulus edwardii
TAATCGGGATGGGAATGTCAGAGACAGTGCAATTGGCACAGGACGTAGTAGAGTTTAGGGCTGTTGCAAATAGGGTAGCTATGAGTTGCAAACGACTCGATGGTACATACAAAACAACAACAATAGTTTTAATTTTTAATAATAACCAAATGTCTTGATGGCAGATAGATATGAGAGGAAGTATATTCCACTGTCATTAGTTACAGATATATATATTGCTATACTAACATTTATTTCTATACAGTGTAACATATCTCCTACCTCCCAAATATTCAAGAAACATACACTATAACAGATCATCTTTTGGCCAATATAAAAATACTCAACAAATTAAAACAATTTTAATCAGACCTTTTTCCACCCATACTCCTGGAAAGACCTGTCTCATTCTTTGGAATTTATCTTTTCTAATAAATCTATCTTTTTCTTCAACCTAAAAACTTAAATGGAAATACTGAAGTCATACTCTGTTCTCTGACTAGAAAAGATACAAAAAATCAAGAGAAAAAATAGTTTTAGTAATCTCTAAGCACACAGGAAATTAGTAACACACTTTCAATCCATCAATGGACAAAAAAAGTTTCAACAAATTTCAAAGAACATGGTACTGACTGAAAGATAAAACACATCTATTAAAACTTAAAAAGAGTAATGTTAAAGCAAGATTCTAGTATTTTTACATTAGGTGAGAGCAAACATTTCAAAGCTTTTTTTCCTTTCAATAAACTAGAAGAATGACGATAAAATGAGAACAAACAAAAGAAATAACATAATAAGAAATCAGTGAACTAAAAAATAATTTTTATAACTATTAAGCAAACTTTTGATACTTCTAAAACTCCAGACAATGATAACTAATGCCAGTGAAATAGGATTAGAACTCAAGTTTTTCATATTGCGAGGAGAAATTCCATCTTTTGTCAGGAGAAAGTTGAGGTGGTTCTGTTTGTAATTAAACATGTGGGCTCATGACACACCATGAAGATTCCATAGGTCCCCACCCATCAAATTTTATAATTCCTAATACTGAGGTTTTCTAAAACTGTCTCTAAAAAATAAAAAGAATTACTTTTCTACAGAGAGAAATATAATTTTTACCAATTAAACTTTAAGGATTCTGTTGACATCCAAATCTGTAACAGATTTTTTTTAAGGTTTGTACAAAGCAAAACCATTACATTTTAGTGCCCCTTAGGCACTTAAAAATGAGGTAATTGGCTACTCCAAGAAAGTGAAATACACTTCCTGCCTTGTGAATCCAACTTTTCAAATTATCCTTCACTTTGCCCGAAGTAGGTACATTTAATGAGTTCATCATTATGAAGTTCACTTAACAAGTTCAGTGTTATTAAAACAACTGAGCAATACATCCTATGATTAAGTTAATAAAAGTATCAATATAGATTCTTCAAATGATACATTTTTTCACTGTGTAACCAGTTAGCCAGAAACCCTTATGAAACATGTTTGAAAGATATTTCAGTGTCTGAGAGAGTATAATTAGCATCTAAGCACCACTTAAGGAAATACTTCCTTATAAGAAGCTACTTCTGTCTGACAGCTTAAAGAAATTTATATCACGGAGAATTCAGATAGTGCCTCTCTTTTTGCTCAAACCCAATTACTTCTCTTCTCAATTACATTGTTCAATTGTTTGTCAAGTCTAAATGAAGGGGTGGGGTGGGGGGGAAAGAAGAGGCGTTTCTGTCCCTTTGTGCAAAAGGAGATGATTTGCCACTTTGAAATGCTTCACTTTTTTAAACTTCTCTGATAAAGGATATAGTTTGGGTTTTGGACAGAGCAGAAAAATGTTAGTAATCTATTTTGAAAATTATTAACTGTGCTAATAGGTAAAGCATATGTTTCTGAGTAATAGCAGTCACTTGCTACTTGCTTGCCCTATTATTTAGTCTTCTTGTAATTATTGTATGGAGCTCTGGTGACCTAGTAGCAAGAAATTGCATTGCAATCCCAAAGGCACACGGTTTGAGGCCACCAGCTAATTTGCGGAAGAAGGATGGGCAATCTCCTCCCATGCAATTAATATTAACAGTGTGATAATGGTTACCCATGGTGGACAGTGTTTGGTGGTACTACCTGGTTGAAACAAGCTTGAAAGCAGGAGTGGCATCCATTTCTGTAAATAGCTTGCCTCCAGAAATCCTATGAACCTGAAGAAAGGATGAAAGTCACACAAGTGTTGAGGGCTTTCATTCATAGGGTCGCTATGAGTTGTCTACGATGGCACTTAACAACAATAACAAATAGTTAAAGTATAACTTTGTAAGTAATAGCAAAGTCACCTGTTTCCTGCTTGCCCTGTATTTAGTCTTCGTGTATTTATTGTATTGTTATGATGTGTGTATGTGGAGGTATACGTGTAAAGACTTTTGGTAGTCATATTACTGTTGCTAACTTACTGACACAAAAGTCTTGAAGAAGATAATTGTGTATTCCGTAGAACTTAGTACAGTGCCACACAGAAGAATATAAAAGTGCATACTTAATGAAGCTAAGTAGAAATAACAATTTACATTGCCTTGGCAGTTTGTGGTATGTGAGGCTCTTTTCACACTCATTACATCAAAGAAGCAGTATTACTGTAAAGAAAGTAATAAGGCAAAACATTTGTAGCCGGAAAGACTTGTCCATCAATTGCTTTCTTTCACTTTTCTACTTCTATGATATTTAGAGACTTATTAAACCACGTGGAGGGAGGTGGTGGTGGTGGTATACATGTATTTTAATCATCTGTTACAATATGAGACTTGCAAGATGGTTACACTGATTTAAGACCACTTCTAATATCTTTGCCTATTGATTCTGTCAATATCTGTTTTCTGCTGCTATTATTAGACAGTGAAACTTTAGCTCCAGCTCATTGTACATGTACATTTACTTATCTGGCACATAAAAATCTCACTGCTAGCTACTTGGTTCTGACCCGTAGAAGACTCCCTTGGGTTCCAAAGGATGTAAATTTTTATGCCCTGAGACTGTCTTTCTTTCTCCTTCCTAGTTACTGGAAGACTTGATCCACTTTTTGATTAGCAGTTCAATATACTTTAAGCAACAAAACACTAAAATGCCTCTATATGATATAAAATTGATTTACATATACTCAATTTCATTTAATTCTATTTATCTGATAATTCATTTTTTTAATGTACACATACATTATTTTATAAAAGACATATGCTTGGAAGGGTTGAGGGACAGCGCAAGAGAAGATGACTCTGGATGAGAGGGATTGACTCAGTGGGGTAATGGGAGTAGGTATGTCAGAGATAATGAGGTTGGCTCAAGATAGAACAGGGTTCAGAGCTACTGTAAATAGTGTCTCTCTATGAGTCACAAGCAACTGGACAGCAATAGTCAACAATAATGACTGTAACAATGGGCTCAACTATATCAGATAATAAAGATAACAGAGGATAGGGCAGGGTTCAAATCAATTGTTCTTAAGTTTGCTATGAGTCACAGTTCACTGAATAATACATAACAACAAATGATATGTATATATTCATACATGTATGTACATTTATGGTTATATAATATAAATATTTATATTATACATGATGTATAATGTATATGAGTGTGTATATATATGGAGAGAGAGAGAGAATATATATAGGGTATATGGCTTAGCAAAATTCTACACTGCAATCTCAAGACACATGGTCTAAATCCACAAGCTGCCAGCTACTCTGCAGGAGAAGAATGTGCAGTCTCCTTGTGTGTACTGTACTGCCATTGAAAACTGGCTAGAGGATCAGATATGATCAGTTCCCACTTGACAGTACATAACAACAATGTGTGTGTGTGTGTGTGTGTGTGTGTGTGTGTGTGTGTGTATACTGTTGTGGTGAAGTAGAGTATTGAATATGCTAAGGACAGACAAACAAGTCTGTCTTGGAAAAAGAAAAACCATATTACTCCTTGGAGGCAAGGATATTGAGGCTTCATTTACTCCACATACTTTGGTGATGTTGCCAGAAAAGTTCTGTCCTTACAGAAGGATATCACACTTGGAAGGATAGAAAGTCAGCACAGGAGAAGAACCTGAATGAGACGTATTGACACAGTGGCTATGGAAATGGGGTTAGGTGTGTGAGCTTGGGTAAGGATAGTGCATGGTTCAGAATCATTGTTTATAGGGTTGCTATGAGTCGTTTTTGACTCAATGTCACACACAACAACAATACACACACACACATATGTATTCTTCAATATATATAATATGCATATATAGTTATATATAATGTGCATCTATAGTTATATATAATATATATCTATATAGTTATATGTGTGCTTATATATATATATATATACACATATATATATTTATGATTTGCATTTGTCTGATTATCAAAGATTTTGATAATTTCTTCATATTTTTGTTGGCCCACTGAATGTGTTCCTTTGTGAGAAGAAGCCTTTTCATGTCTTTTGCCCTTTTTTGTTGTGGGATTATCAGTAATACCATGTGAGGTCCTATGGTATTCTGTAAACTTTCATGATGGGTTCCTTGTTTGAGAGGTCAGTACCAAATGTTTGTTCTCATTCTGGAAGTTTTCTCTTTACCCTATTTGAAAATAGTTTCTGATGTACACAGGAACTTAATTTTTAGAAGATCCTATTTGTCTATTTTGCCCTCTCCTGATTGTGCATTCTGGCTATATTTGCAAGCTTGTTGACCTCATAGACTGTTTGGTCCTATTCTGTCTCTTATAATCCTTATGGTAGGGGGTTTTGCCCCTAGGTCTCTCATCAACCTTGAATTGACTTTTGTATATGATTTGATATGTGAATCTAGTTTTAGTTTCCTGCAGGTCAATATTCAGTTTGCCAGTACTACTTGTTGAAGAGGTTGCAATTTTCCATTTAATATGTCTTAATTCCTTGTTGAATATCCACCCAGGGAATGAACCATAAATAGAAATTTACCTCACAAGTAAAGGGTCCTTTTCTCCTTATTCCCTTTAAGTAGAAAGGTCCATCCTTTTGGGAATGTAACTTTCTAATAAATCAACCATTACTATTTACCCTCATATCTGCTATCTCGTCTCTTTCTTCTCATCCCTGTTCTCTAATAAAAGGCTTCTGCCTATACTTTAATGCTCAAGACACTAAAGTCTACTCTCTGAAGGAACACAAAATATGCTGTACTCTGGACAGCATATTTAATCTCTCTTCTGTAGAGTACAATTCTTTGGCCTGTGTGAGAAAGGCAAACTTGGTCAGTTCATTTTTATGAGAATACTCTTTTGTTTCACTAACCCTCAGCTTTACCAAGCTCAATGTTCTCCAAGTAGTGATCACTCCTGATAACATGTTCCAAAGTACATGACACAAAATCTTGCCATTCTCACTTCTGTGAATATGGCTACATTTTTTCAAGGTGGCTACTTTGCTACTACAGAATAGATGTGTTCATTCTCCTGTAAGTCTATGGTATATTCATTATTCTTCATTTACTTTACATTCAAATCTATCAATAATTATTTTATCTTCTTTAGCTCTGCTTTCAAAAGCCTATGGAAAGTTTTAAATTATTATTTGGGTCCAGACAGAGTTATCAATATAACATAGTTGGGTTCGGGTATGTTTTGGTTTTTTTGCTTGATTTTTAAAAAGTTATTATTATTAATTTTAATGAAAATTTACAGGGACTTTGGATTTGTTTTAAAACTTTAGGTCTTTTGTAGCATATAGGCCAATGTAATACACTACTTGCTTTTTGTAAACTGTTGCTTTTAAGGGTGTTGATTATAGATTCAAGTACAATTAAATCTTAGACAACTTTCTTATTTTTCTCCATTCATTATGATGTTAGCTATTAGACCAATAGGGAGCTCTTGTGGCCCAGCAGGTAGAGACCTACCTTGCTTACCCAATGCAAGCTGGTTGATCCACCAGCTTCTCAACAGGAAAAAGATGGGTATTTTCGTATGGTGTGATTTATAGTGTTTGAAAACCTACAAGAGAGTCAGCTATGAGTCAATTCTTACTCACCAGTAATGAGTGAGCAAATAAGTGTTTAGTCTAACAGCAAGGATTTGTAATCTTTGCATTGAGGACCTCTCCATATTCTTGAGGAATAATGATGTCTGTTTGAGGACTAAGGTGTGTCTGATTTAGGCCATTGTCTTTCTGGTGACTTGCTATGCATCTGAGAGCTGGATAATGCATAAGAATGATGAAGAATTGATGCCTTTGAGATGTGTTGGAGAAGAGCACTGAACATCTGAACATCGCATGGACTGTCATAAGAACAAATCAAATATGTCTTGGAGAGGCTGCAGCCAGAATGTGCATTGGAGGCAAGGATGATGGGGCATGTTGTTAGGAGGGGATATTCCTTGGAAGGGTAGAGGGTCAACAAAGGAGAGGAAAACTCTCAAGAAGGTGGGTTGACACAGTGACTGATACAATGGCCTCTATTGTAAAGATGGCACAGGACAGGACAGAATAGGTTTGTTATTAATTTTACTTGACTCTATAGCACTCAAGAAAACAAATAATTCTGTCTTGGAGAGGGTGAAACCAAGTATCCCTTTGGAGGCTAGGATTTTGAAGCTCTGTCTCACATATTTTAGGCACATAGCCAGGAGAGACCAGTCCTTGAAGGACATAAGGCTCAGAATGATGGAGGGACAGTGCAGAAGAGGAACATCCCAGATGAGATGGATTGATATAGTATCTGGGACAATAGGGGTTGGTGTGTCAGTATAAGTGAGACTGACTCAGGACAGGACAAGGTATGAGTCGCAGGCAACTTAACAGCTCATAACAACAAAAACTAAAATGGTTGAGGTTTTTTTGTTTGTTTGTTTTAAATTTAAGCCTCTTGTTTTGAGTCAAAAAGACCTTGGGGAGGGTCTTTATATTTAAAGCTGGTTGTTTTTATACTTTGGAGGAACATTCTTCTAAGTAGTACAGCACTTTTCTGAGGTAACCAGAGGTTGCTGTGATGCTTATCTTGTAGGGTGTCAGATGCCATAATGGTTATCCATGGAGGACAGTGATTGGTGGAGCTCCCAGTTTAAGACAGCTTTAGGAGCAAGTGTGGTATCCAGTTCCTAAACAACATGTCTCTGGAAACTCTATGAACTTTGATAAATGACCATAGTTATAGAAAGGCTTCAGGCCTTTTGTTCATAGAGTCACTATGTGTTGTGCTCGACTTGACAGCAATAACAACAACTATGGAACGTAACAACAAGTCTTTCAAACTGAAAGACTGGTCTTTGATCTTCAATAGTAAGTGCTTCAAGACCTCTTCAATTTCAGCAATCAAATTTGTGTCATCTGTGTATCGAAAGTTGGTAATCTGACTTACTCCAATTTTGAGGTTCAATTATAATTCACAAAATTCTGTTTCTTGAATTTTATGTTTATCATACAAATTGAAAAAGCATGATAAAAGGATACTATCAGGGAGCTCTGGTGGCCTAGTGGCAAGAAAGTGCACTGCAGTCCCAGAGGTACATGGTTTGAATCCACCAGATGCTCTGCTGGAGAAGGAGGAGCAATCTCTTCCTGTACCAGTCAGATCTGATTTGAGGGTACACAAAGATAATAAAATTTAAAAAAGGATACTATCATTAAAAACATCTTTTGTACTCTTAATCCTTACAAGTCCTCTTTGTTCTGTTCTTATGACTGTCAGTCTAGGTACAGGGTCAATGTAAACACTTTAAATTCTGGAATTCTCAGGCTATTTTATATCATCTATAATTTTTTATGATCTTCATGGCTAACCGCACTTTAATAGTAAAAACAAAACAAAACACGAGTACATATATTTTTATTGGTCTCTATTTTCAGCCAAGATCTATCTAATGCCAGAAATATCCTTTGTTAATGTATTCTAAAATAGATTTGCATTTCTGGCAGCTCTGTGTCAATGTACTGTTGTAAACATTTTTAAAATATCCTCAAAAAACTTTACTTCTATGTGATATTAATTTTATAATTTCTATATTCTTTTGGATAACTTTCTTTAGAATGGGTATATATACAAATCTCTTTAAAACAATAGGCCAGACAGCTATCTTTCAAATATTTTGTTGAAACATCTCATTTTATATTCTTTCAACTCCTGGAGCTTTATTTTTTTCCAATACCTTCAGTGCATCTTAGAATTGTTTCTTCAATACCATTAATTCTTTGTTATTTACTACAAGTTTCTCCTTGGATGCTAGGATTTTGAAACTTCAACTCACATACTATGGGCATGTGGCAGGAGGAACTGATCCTTGGAGAAGGACATCATACTTAGAATGGTGGAGGGACAGTGCAGGGGAGGAACACCTCAGATGAGATAAGTTGATACCATAACTAGGGAAATGGGAGTAGTGGTATCAGAGTCAGTGAGACTGGCTCAGGACAGGGCAGTCTTCAGAGCTATTGTACATAGGGTCACTATGAGTCGCAGGTAGCTTGATGGCACATAACAACAACAACAATAACAAGAACAACAACTATCTAAAATGTTGAACAATGACCAATTATTTTTAGTGTTATAATTCTATATATTCTCTTCATTTTCTTTTAATATGTCTTGTAATGTGAAACATTCTTTTAAGATTATTATTTAGCATAACTGTTTTTAGATTTTCCAAGTGGTATCATATATTGTACTATATTCTTTCTTACTGTAGAATAATAATACATTGAATGTTTAATACCTTTTTTATTTTTAATACCTCTTTTTTTCCCATTCATCAGTTAATATAAATTAATTGTCCAGTGAGTTGTATCTACTTTGAAGTTACTATGAATAATGTAACTATAAATAACCACGTCCAAGTTTTATGTGGGCCTGCTAATTCATTTTACATGAATAGAAATCTAGGAGTAGAAATTTTGACTCATGCAATACTTCTAACATTTTGAGAAAACGCCAAATGATTTTTTAAAGCATCTGTATAATTTTCATTTTCAACCAGCAATGTATGAGACTCTAATTTTTCTACATCTTCAAACCACTTGCTAATTTTCCTCATTTTTATTATAGTTATTATAATTACTTTCTCTGTTTTTCGTTATAGTCCTTTTAATGAGTGTGAAGTGTTTTGATTTTGATTTCCCTAATGACTGATGAAGAAGCCCTGTTGGTGTTGTGTGTTGCACATTGGGCTGCTCGCTGAAAGTTTGCATTTCGTAGCTGCTTTGTGAGGGAGAAACGAAATGCTTTTTCCTTAAAGATGTATAGTCTTGGAAAACCAGGTGGAGGGTCATAGGGTCATGATGAGTCAAAATCAACTTGAGCAGTGAGTTGTTCTTTTCTTTTTGTCTGTTCACTTAAAGAAGACAACCCTGGTGGTGAGGTGTTTCAAGCACAGTTGCTAATGAAAAGATTGCTAGATGCTGTAGACATTGCACTGCAATCCCAAAAGAACAAGGTTCAAAACCAGCAGCAATCCAACACAAGAAAGGTGAGCAATCTTATCCTGTGTGATTAACTCCCTCTGAAGACCCACCAGAGGATCAGCTGTGTGTCAATTCTGACTCAATGATGCACAACAACAACAATATGCAGGAGTAAGATGTCACAGTATGCTTCTGCACAGATTTATATCCTTGGAAACAATGTAGGCCAGTTTTACTCTATCCTATACAGGATTTCTATATGTTAGAGTCAATATGTGTAGAAGTAGATAATGACTTAAAATGTTAACCATGGCTATATCTTAAATGCGTACTTGCTTACATGCTTAGTGGTTATTTTATTTTAAAATATTATATTAATACACTAACATAAATTGATTTGAACTTTATTTAACATACTATTTGCAAATAAGGCTATATTTCTGGCTGAGTTAAAGTATTTCAATGGTGAAAGAACTTCCAAAAATACTCCTATGTATGGACAGTGGTATATAAAAAATATCAGTGTTTCCATAAAAACAATTTACTTTCAAACACAGCTTCAATTTAAACCTTGGGGGTTTTTGGGATTTTTTTCCCCTTAAAACTGATACTACATAGATAATTCTTTGAAAGAGTTCAATGCCTAAGGCAAAATAGGTTTTACTAATCATCAAGACTAATGTTCTATTATTTGATTTAAAAAGTGACTTTTTGGAGACCAATTTGCTTAAGGCTCAAGGTTCAACATATTATCTAAGGGCAAATAAGTCACCTCAAATTTATGAACCGTATGAATCTGCATTCTAAGAATGTTAAATCTCTGTTTCTCAATTCAAAACCTATTCTCTGAAACTTGACTGTATAATGTATGATCACAGACTTTGGTTAATTTATTGATCAGTTAATTATCAACCATAATTCAAGTGCCCTGAATCAGTCTTTCTTCTACATTTTATATAGTTGCACTGTGTTTAGTTTAAGTCATATTATCAGAAATTGCTTATTTTAGAAGTGTCTTAACCATTTACTTCCTGCTGATGTTTAAAGACCAGCCAGTGTGATAACTTAGTACTTCCAGGTCTCATCTAGGAAAGAGTACAGACCTGCTAATGTGAGAAATTGTATTTATAAATTTGAATATGTGCTAAATGTTCAAAATCCCAATAAAAATTGTTTTCTTCCAGTCTTCCTTTTAAGTTTCTAATTAGACTTTGATTTGTCCCATTGGCGTTACAATCCTGCAAAGTTGCAGCATTAAATTATTACAGGTGATAATTAGGGCAAATTGTCTGTCCACAATATTTTCCGCTAAAAATATTCTTCCAGTGAACTTTCCAAACCAAATTTACTGCCATTGAGTTGGTTCTTACTTATAACAACCCTCTATCAAGTTTCCAAGACTTTAAATCATTGTAAAATAAAGTGGACGGTCAATTCTTCCTCCTAGTTTGTCTTAATCTGAATGCTCAGATTTAAAACAGTATTTTACAGAGAAGAATTTTATTGAAAAAAGCAGATTAAAAATATTTCCCCAATTACAGAAATAACCAATAGATTCAGTGTTGTCTCCCCTCCCCCCGACACGTATGTCTTAACCCACCCATTTCCCCGCTCCACCAGCATGTCCTTCTACTCCCACCTACTTCCTTCAACACCCCTCTCCCTCTATTTAGCCCTTAGTATGATAGTTCAGTTTCCAGTTTCCTATGATGTGGCCAGTTTTTCTTGGGTTTAGGAGTCTATAAGTCCAAACAGCAGTTACTATCTCAGGTGGTTCTAAGGAAAAGTCCTTTCCTTTGACTTTCTGCTCTGGGCTTGACTTCTTGTGGCTTATGGCCTCTTCTCTTCCATTTGCAGCACACTACAGCCATAATGAAAAAGTTTCCCAAGGGAGACTGATGCTCTAGATGTGTTCACTAAGTTGTGCCAAGGAATCTGGAGGACAACTACCTGGCCAGTTGACTGGAAGAGATCTATATTTGTTCCCATTCAAAAGAAAGGTGATCTCACAGAGTGAGGAAATTATTGAACAATATCATTAATATCACATGCAAGCAATATTCTACTGAAAATTATCCAAAAAATGGCTGAAATGGCACATCAGCAGAGAACTGCCAGAAGTGCAAGCTAGGTTTAGGGTACTAGGGACATAAGTAGCTAATGTTAGATGAATCATGGCTGAAAGCAGGGGATACAAAAGGAATGTCTATCCACGTTTTCATTGACTATGCAAAGGCTTTTTACTGTGTAGACCACAACAATATGTGGCCAACTCTGAGAAGAATGGGAATTCCTTGAACACTTGATCGGGTTTATGTGAAACCTACACTTGGGCCAGGAGGCAGTCATCAGAATAGAGCAAGGGAACACTGCATGGTTCAAAATTGGGAAGGGTGTGTATCAAGGATGTGTCCTATCTCCATATTTTTTCAATCTATATGCAGAACAGATTTTATGGAAGGCTGAGGTCTATGAGGAGGAATGTGGTATCAGGATTGGAGGAAGATTCACCAACAATCTGCGTTATACAGATGACACAACCCTGCTTGCTGAAACTGAGGAGGACTTGAAGCACTTGCTGCAGAAGGTCAAGGATTGCAGCTTTCAATATGGATTGAAGCGCAATATCAAAAAAACAAAGATTCTCACCATTGGGCTGATTAGCAGCAGATTAATGGTGAGGAGACTGAGATTGTAAATAGCTTTAGTTTGCTTGGCTCCACAATCAATGCTCTTGGCACCAGCAGCCAGTAAATTAAGACATATTGTATTGTAAAAATCTGCTATCAGAGACCTCTCCAGAGTACTGAAGAGTGATGATGTCAGTCTGGAGACTAAGGGATGCCTGATATAGGTCATGGCCTTTGCAATCACTTGTTATGCATTATAGAGCTGGACAATAACTAGGGATGATAGAAAGAGAATTGATGCCCTTGAGCTGCGGAGTTGGAAAAGAGTACTGAATATACCATGGACTGCTAAGAGAACAAACAGGTTTGTCCTGGAAAGGGTGAAGCCAGGCTGCTCCTTGGAGGCAAAGATTCTGAAGATTCATCTGACATACTTTGGACATATTGTGAGAATGGAAGAGTCCTTAGAGAAGGACATCATGGAGGGACAGAGCAAGAAAGAAAGACCTTTGATGAGATTAATTGATTCAGTGACTGGGGTAATGGGGATAGTGTGTCAGAGACAATAGGATTGACATAAAATAGAACAGGGTTTAAAACTGTTGTACATAAGGTTGCAGGTGACTTGATGGCACATAACAACAACAATAAGATAAAATATCCATCTTTATCCTACAGAATGATTGGTGAATTCAAATCACCACAATCATTTCAAGTAGTGACAAAGTGCTGGGTAGAGAGTATTTTGAGTTGTTCCAAACTATGCTGACCATCTCTGATGACTGCTAGAATATTACTTTTCAGAGTGTTGCAAAGGAGAACTGATAGGAGTAAGAATAGAACAAGTTAAAATACATACAGCCCATTGTTCTTATCCAAAATATGCAGATTTGTTTTCCATTAATTAACATTACTTATATTTTTGCAAACCTTTGTAATTATCATTGTTCTGCAAAAGTTGGTCTTGATAAGGTTTGCCACTATTTCAATTGCTCCCACAGATGAAATATTCACAAAAGTCTTCACTCCACTATACTATAATTCTTGTACAATTAAAAGTCTGACAAACTGTGTTGAGAAAAAAGGAAGAACATTTAAAAAGAGAGAGACTTTTCCTTGTGGTATCTCTGTAGGATTCTGTAAACTTTTAATATTAGACCCTTTTTTGAAATGCTATTGCCAAATGTTTTTTCCCAGTCAGTAGGTTTGCTTTTCACTCTGTTGGAAAATGGTTTTAATGCACACAGGGACTTAATCTTTAGAAGGTCCCATTCATCAACTTTATCCCTTCCAGATTGGACATTTCTGGCTCTATTTGTCAGTCTCTTTATATCACAGACTAGGTCATCTAAGCTTGATCCCAGTTTGTTTACCATGAACTTTATGGTTTTGGGCTTTACCCCCAGGTCTCTGATACTCCTTGAGTTGATTTGTGTGTGTGGTGTGAGATGTGTTTCAGCTTTCTGTAAGTGGCAGTCTAGTTTTGCCAGCACTATTTGTTGAAGAGGTTGTCATTTGCCCATTTGGTAGGTTTTATTTCCTTGTCAAATATCAGTTGACCATGGATATCTGGGTTAACTTCTGTGTTATTAATTCTGTTTTATTGGTCTATATGCCTGCCCATTGTACCAGTACCATGCTGTTTTGGTTACTAGTGCTGTGTAGTAGGTTTTGAGGTACGCTTTCCACTTAATTTTTTGTTTTAAGAAGTGCTATGCTTATTTAGTGTCTCTTTCCTCTCCAAATAAACTTGACAATTTCCCTTTCAATCTCCTTGAAAAATGAATTTGGTATCTGGATTGGAATTGTGTATTGCTTTTGGTAGGATTGTCATTTTCAAAATAATGAGTCTTCCTATCCATGAATGGGTACATTCCCATTTATTTAAGTCTTTTACTGTATTTTGCAGAAATATTCTGTAGTTTTCTTTCTACAGGTCTTTTGTGACTCTAGTTAGGTTCACTCACAAGTATCTCAAATTGTGGCTGGCTCTTGTAAATGGTATTGTTTTCTATATTTCCTTCTCTGAGTTCTCTTTGATACTGTAGAGGAATCCCACTGATTTTTAGATATTGATTTTATATCCTGCCACTCTATTAAATTGGTGAACTAACTCTAACAGGTTTTTGTTATTGTTGTTGTTGAGTCCTTGGTGTTTTCTGTGTACGCTATTATAAAATCTGCACGAAGTGATAATTTAACCATCTCTTTGCCAATCAGGATGCCTTTTATTTCCTTCTTTTGTCATATTGCCATAGCAGACACTTCCAATACAATATTGAATAGAAATGGTGACAGTGAGCATTTTTGTCTAGTCCCTATTTTCAAGGAAAATGTTTTTAGTCTTTCTCCATGGAAAATGATACTGGCTCTTGGTTTTTCATAGAAGACTGATAATCCAATAAAATGGACAAAAGACATGAAAAGAATTTTCACACAGGAAGATATTCAGATGGTCAACAGACACATGAAGAAATGTTCCAAATCACTGACAATAAGAGAGATGCAAATAAAAACCACAGTGAGATACCATCTCACTCCAGTAACAGTAGCAAAGTTTAACGGGGCAACAAATAATCAATGCTGGAAAGGATGTGGTGAGATAGGAAATCTTATACATTGCTGGTGGGATTATAAACTAGGACAAACACTATGGAAGGCAGTTGGCATTTTCTCAAAAAGCTGAACATAGACATTCTATATTATCCAGCTATTCCACTTCTTAGAATATGCCCTGGGAAAATGATAACTGAGGCACAAATGGAGATTTATACACTAGTGTTCAAAATGGCATTATTCACTATCACAAGAACATGGAAATAGTCCAAATGTCCTACCACAATAAAATAGATTAAGAAATTATGGTATAGTCACCAGATGGAATAGTACACAGCAGAGAGGAGCAATAATTTTGCAAATCACAACCTAACTTTGGAGGGACAGGAGAGCACTATGCTAAGTAAACTAACTCAGCCCTATAAGGACAAATACTGTGCAAGACCAATACTATAGAATGTGTTTGAGTAATACAAGGGTAGGGGAAGAGCAGACAGGTGAAAATGGTTGGAAGGTTGTGTAATTAATTATATGGTGGCACAATTTTATGGGTGATTGGAGGGGTGGGTAAAGGAAAGCTGAAAGATCCAATGTGAAAAACAATGTATAGAAACTTTGGAAGTAAATCAGTATAAAATAAATTTTATTTAAAAATGTAAAGAAAGAGAGACTATTTAGGACCCTTCAGTCCACTTAAATGAGCAACTAACATTGAGCAAACACTATATTTGTGTATTGTGGCTCATATATTTGAAAATATTCATTTATCTTTAGTCTTTCTGTTCTCATATACTCTGCACACTTAGGCACTCAGAATCTCTTGTTGTGCTTGTGGATTGAATCACTATGGTTGCTGTTGGATGCTGTGAGTCAACTCCAACTTACAGGGATCCTATGAACAAAAGATGGGAACCTTACTCAATCTTGCATCATGACCGTGATCTCTACCATGTTCAAGCCTATAGCTGTCATCATTGCACCAATCCACCTCCTTGAGGGTTTTCTCTTCCACAGACGCTTTATCTTTCCCATCATGATTTTTTTCCTAAGGAATGTTCCTTCCTGACCGCATGCCCAAAGTATGTATGAGATGAAGTTTTCACTACCCTTCCTTCTAAAGGGGAATCCTGCTTTCACTTCTCCCAAGACAGATTTGTTTGTTCTTTTGGAAGTTTGTCATACATTCAGTACCCATACAAGGAAAGAATCACTAAAAAGTGGAGTTATCTGAGAATATCAGGGGTTTTCTTTGACTTGGTTGTTGTTGTTGTGTGCCTTTCAGTCACTTATGTCTAATAACAACCTTATGTACAATAGCCCTGAACACTGCTCTATCCTGTACCAATCTTATTATCTCTGACCCACCGACCCTCATTTCCCCGGTGGCTGAATCAATCCATCTTATGGAGGGTCTTCTTTTCTCCTCCACTTTCCCAAATACCATGTTCTTCTTCAAGTACTGGTTCCTCTTTGCAACATGCCCAAAGTGTGTCAGACAAAGCCTCAAAATCTTTGCCTCCAAGGAGCAGTTTGGTTTCACCCTCTCTAGGATGAAACTGTTATGGCAGTCCATGATGTATTTAGAAGAGAAATAAGATTTTTCTCTGGTGAGAATGGAACAGTCCATTTTGGATTGTGCTGCTAATCCAAAGACTGTGGATCTCTAGCGGTTCGAACTTAATAGTGAGAATGGAAGAATGATGAACTGTCTATTCCCATTGCAAATTACAGTCTCAGAAACCCAGTGGAGGATTGAGTCAGAACTGCAGATGGCATGGAGTGAGGTATCTATTGAAGTATTACTTGCTTTGCAATCTACCAGAAGTCTGTTAAGTCCCACAATCATCCATTGTGATAGACTCTGAGCAATTAGTATTTTTTTCCTTAAACATCTAAACTGACATGTTTTCTTTAGCACTCCTTACGAACCTGTCTATTTAAAAAGGAGCTCTCAGAGGTCAGTTTTGTAGGGAGTTTTCCTCCTGCTGCAGAGACCACACCTAGGTGGGGGTTTAAATTCACAAGGAGCTCCACAGAAGGAGGATGGGTAAAATCTCCTAACCACTGATTTACAAACTTGGACATGTAATTTAGGATCAGCTGTGAGTAGGTTCCAACTGGAAATCATTGAGCTGAATTTCTTTCCATGAAAACTTGAGCCTATAACACCAATCCTTAAAATTGTGTTCATATTGCGAATCTTTTTTGTGAATCTCTCCAGTGAAGATTATTGTGCATGCTCACACCATGTGACATATTAGAATCCATTTTTCCTTTCCTCACCTTGCACAAGTTCTCAGAAATTGGCAATTTTCACCTACATTTATAAGTGTGAAAGGACAGTGGAAAATTACATGAGGATCTCAGTCACTCTCATTGCCACCTAGTCAGAATAGCCTCATAACTGACCCTCATGGGATTTCGGAGGCTATGAATCGCAAGGGAGATGATTGCTCGCTGTTCTCTTGAAGGGTCACTGGTGGATTTAATTTGCTCAGCAAGGTACTACCTGATGTGTATATAGTCAACATACAAGAATGGATTCTGGGATAGGGAATAAAAATGCCCCCCAGCACAATTTCAAAGCTGCACATTAGCGAGTTAATAGCTTGAATTGATGTAAGCCAGAACAATGATTTAATCAGACTTAAAAGGGTAAAAAGGTAGCAAGTTGGAGGACAGTTACTAAAGCTGTTTCTTAACCTAGTTTCACTTTATGTTGCTGAAATTTTGTAACATTACAGTGAGTTATTCACCACTCCTGAATTTATAAATGGTTGAGTGTAAGTCACTGTGACATAGTCCATAGAGAGTTGCACTGGTTATATAAAGGCTATGCCTCTCTTGTGGTTTGAATTCACCAGTGGCTTCTAGGGAGAAAGATAGGCAATGCCCCCCTTCAAATCTGAAACTGAGCCCACACCTAAGTTCAAATAATAGGCTTATTGAGTAAAGAATAATAATACAAAGAAGTAATATACTCAGTCACATAAAAGCAAAAAAGCAGAATTTCTTGACTAAAAAAATGATAAAAACACAGAAAGAAAAAAAGGGCAGAAAAATAAGTATAGATGCAAATGAGGAACTCAGAAAGGAAGTGAGAAGAGTGTTTTTAAATTGAAGGGATTACAACATAAAACAAAATGTGTATATGCTTTTGAGTAGAAAATTATTTGCTATATTAACTTTCACTTTTTTTTAAATAAGGAAAGACAAAACATGAATTTCAGTGGTTTTAAAGCTGTTCATAATGAAGAATTTTTTTGCAAGCAAAAGTTAGTTGAATCATTCCAAAGTGAGAGCTAATATACGTAGTATTAAAAGACAAGCAAGAGTTATTCCTTAACTGGATTTTGTAACCAGAATATTTTAAGATGTGCAAGTGTTCAAGATAAAGTGTGAGACGAACTGGGGGGGGGACTCAAAAGAGAGTGAAAGTGTTATAAAATGGGAAATAGAGTAAAGAAATTGAAGTATAATAGCAAATATCACAGAAATGAAAATTTTGCAACAAGTAACATTTAGAATGTTTGTTAGAATCACAAGAAGTATTAGAGACATTAAAAATTAGTAGGATTAGCAAAAGGAACATAAAAAAAGAGACTTTACTAGTAAAAGGGAAAAAAAATCTATACAGAAAATAGTTGAAGAAAACCTTTCCCAAAATATTTTAAAATACCCATAAGAATTGTTCATGCATAAATCATTCATGCACATGTTAATTGAAATGATAAACACAAAAGGTAAAAAAAAAAATAAAATTGAGTTAACCTGTAATACAGCAATTCTCTTTTAAAACAGGGAATATTTCAATATTCAAAGACCACACTGTGTTCCTCATATGTCATGAAAAATATGAAAGCAGTAGTCAACAATATGACATTGACTAGTGTAGTTATAGCATTTCAATGAAGAAGAACAGAAAAAAAGTGTGTAGCTAAGCAGAAGGATTGTCCTAGGGAGTGGAATGAAATCAGAGTGATTTCAGATCCTTTTCAATAGTACTATTCTTCTGTAAAAGGAACAACACTCAAAGCATCCTCAAAGGAAGAAAGCGTTTCCAAAGAATTTCCTATTCAGACAACCTGCTCATGAATTATGAAAGATACTAAGAATCCTGAGCAAGCAAAAACTCTGACAAAGTTGTTATCATGTGCAATTCGTGCCTGAACTACAAGAAAAGATTAGACCTACTGGCTGCGGTCATTATATATAATCCACTAGAAAAGTAAGGCTCAAAATAATTGTGTTCATACCCAATATAAGTCATCTAAAGGAAAGCTGTTCAAAATGTATGAAAACCTGAGAATGTAATTTTCATTATCTCTGCAAATTTTAAAAAAAAAATAGTAAAAGACAAAACCTTGGAGAGGAATGGAGAAACTTGTTTAAAAAAAAAAAAAAAAGAAAAGAAAAGAAAGAATATAGAACCCAGAGAAATATGTCTAAGGAGCCAATGCAATGGAGCTTGTGGTTCAGGATATGTATTTTTGCTTTTGTTTTAGATCAGCATCCTCAGAGGAAATAGAGAGGTGGTACTATTATGCAAAATTGTTGTTGTTGATTATCTTCACAACTCATGGAGACCCTATGAACAAAAGGCCTGAAGCCCCTCTACGACTATCGGCATAGTCCCTGGGTAATAGTTATACATTTAGCTGCTAATCAAAAGTTTAACAGTTTAAAATCATTCAGTGGGAACTTTAAAAAAAAGTGTAGTTGTCTGGTTCAGAAAAGTCATAGAGATGGAAAGGTATGGACCACGGTTCTCTTCTATAACACCTAGGGCAATCATGAGTTTGATTCTAGAATGGGCAGAAAGAGAAGGTCTCAAAAACGTTAGCTGAGTGCATAAAAATTCCAATCTCGCTGTCTCAGTTAGCTGAAGGAGTGTGAAAAAGTGGGCAAGGAGGCTTGCTTTATAATAGAACAGATTGTAATTTTTATGTTTATATTTTCTTTATGTATTTGTATTATCAAACTTTCTACAATAAAAATATATTACTTTAAAATTAGGAAATAGGATAAAAGGTAAAAAAAAAATTCCAATTTCTCCATCTTCTCTTCAACATTGATTGTTTGCTGTGTTATTAAACTTTGCTACTGCTGCTGGGGTGAGATGATATAGCCCACTGTTGTTTGGGTTTGGGGGGGTTCCCTCCCTTTCCTTACAAAATTAACTTGTTTTAATGTGATTGGATTGAAAGTTTACAGAGTAAATTAGTTTTGCATTCAATCACTCATTAATATTTTGTTACATTGATTCAAAATTCATGTTGCAAACATAGTCTTCCTAATTTTCTTGGTGATTCTCATTTCCATTAATCTTTTTATCCTATCCCTTTCTGCTTTCTGAGCTTTATCTCTGAGCCATTTTTATAGTGGTGGTGTTGTTGTTGTTATTGATATGTGCAGTTGAGTCAACAGCTACTCAGAACAACTTATGAACAACCTATCTGAAGCCTACACCAGCCATCATCACCATCTCCTATATACCTGAGCTCATTGTGACAGAAATGATGCTAATTCATCTTGTTGAGGGTCTTCCTCTCTTTCATGTCCTTCACCAGGGACTAGCTCTTCCTAACAATATGCCTAACAATATGAGATGAAGTTTCACCATCCTTGCTCCCAAGGAGCACTCTCGTTTCACTTTCTCAAAAACAGACCTATTTGTTCTCTTGGCAGGTTGTAGGATATTCAGTACTCTGTACCACTATTGCTCTGATTTGCATCTTCTGATTGCTAGTGATTTTTAACATTTCCTCGTATATTTGCTAGACATTTGAATGTCCTCCTTTGTGAAGACTCTTTTTCTGTTGTGAGATATATATATATATATATATATTGTGTTATCATTCTTTTTCTTGTGGAGGCCATGTAGTATTCTGTATCTTTAGTTATGGGACCATTGCCTGAAATTGTTGGCCAAATGTTATTTTTGTTTTTCCCCCAATCTGTGGGATGTCTTTTAATCCTATTGGATAAAGTTCTTGATGCACACAGGGATTTGATTTTAAGAGAATCACATTCACTGAGTTGAGTATTTTTGGCTATGTTTGCAAGCCCATTTATGCTGTAGACTAAGGCTTCTAAATTTGTTTCCATCTTGTTTCTTACTGTCTTTATGGTTTAGAAGGCAGTTTGGTGTTTCTTCAAAAGCTAAATATAGGCATTCTACATGTCCCAGCTATTACACTGCTAGGAATATATCCAAGGAAATCAGAAGTGAGACATAAATGTTCATATCTCACACACTTATAGTCTTTTTTTTATTATTACTATTAAATTTTATTAGTTTTCATGAACATTTACAGGGATTTGGGGTTTTCATTCCTTCATTGTTACACTGTTTTCTCTACCCTCCTCCCCAGTTCATTCTTCCTCCTCCCCCCCGGAATGTCTGTTTTAATTGTCCAA
>NW_006399752.1:10874888-10876782 GCF_000299155.1 Elephantulus edwardii
CATTAAGGAAAAGGATTTTGTAAAATACTATATAACATAGGAGAGATTAGAGAGCATTTTGCTGAGTGAAATAAGTCAGTCTCATAAAGATAAATATTTATTGTATAAAACACATGAATGAAACACAATGTATATTAATGATTGTATACAAACAAAAAAAAATAGTATTAGTTAACTTGGCAGAGAAGTATACAACAAGTATTGGCAATGAGTATTACTCAACTTCAGGTTATACTTTGTCTTTATTATTTGCCTCACCTTACTTAGAAATAATACTTCTGTACCTTGATTTGACTTCAGAGGGGGCTGCTTTCTGCAATTGAATTAGATACTGCAGAAGCTGGTATCCAGAGGCTGTCTGTTTATCTCTCTTGCTGTATCTGGACATCTTTGAAGGAAAATATTACCAACCCATATTCTTGTATCTACAACTCATGCTTTCTGACACATCCATTTCTCTATATCCTCATTCAGCAATTACCTCCTTCAGATTCTGATAGGTCTCTTTCCCAGAGGAAGACCTTAGATGAGGGGGTAATTGTGGTGTATTACATCTCTTACTTCTCTAGGTATCTTGGAGCCACAAGTGATAGTTATTTTATTCTTCTCACAGTGTCCATTCTTGATCATATCAAACAAAGATACCACTTCTAAGATCTCAGAAGCTTACCTAGCTCTTTGGATTACCATGATCCTGATCACCATGCTCTACTCAGGCAGGTATATTTGTCATTCAGTCACTGTTGGGCAAAAACCTACTAAGATGCACACACAGGCACAAATACTAAGTCCAGATGCTTTTCTTTCATTTTGCATTGTTTAAGAGCAATCCTATCACCTTCTGATGATAGGGTCTAAGAAATTGACTCTTATTGTTACCTGTTATACCTGGGAAAAGATCCCAATGTACCTAGACAACAACTATAATTCACAATTAGGATATTTACTGTAACTCCTTTTTCAAAACATGCCCCTTTGAGAATCAGACAGTGCAAGATAATTTTTTTTCACATTTTCATTTAAATGAATAGCCTAGCACACTTTTGACTGCTGAACCTCGAACAATGTTTCATAAATGTCAACGTATGAACTCTTGTAAGCTTTAACTCCCATCAATTTGAGTATGTATGAGTTAGCAAGACATCAGATTTGCTAGGAACTTCCTAATTCTCTAGACCAGGTGTTGACACAATATCATCAATGTAATGGATCAGTAGAGATGGTCCAGACTTATGCCAAGGCACATATTGTTATGAGAGAAGACAGCACCGTTCGAGGCAGAATTGTGAATATATATTGGAGTCGGCTCTATGTGAATGTGAACTGTGTCTGCTCTTGTTTTCTGCTTGAGATACAAATTTTTCAAATCCATGGTTGCATACCATGTACCCAAGGCCGTATAAATCTGTCCTGGCAAAGCCAGCACAGCTGGTATAGCAGCTGTGATTGGAACCACAACAAGCTTGAGGTTTCAGTTTCAGCGGTATACACTCAGCTTTCAGAATGCATCTCCATTCTTACAGGCCAAAATTATAAGCAGAAATAAAATAGGACCATCAACCTGACATGTTTTTTTCATCCTTAATGTGCCACTAATCTCTGCTATCATTCTTCAACAAATACACATAAGATGTAGTATTATTTCATATTTGTTAAGGTGATGAGGCAGTGAGAAAGAATTTCAGAAGTTTTCACATGATTTTTATCGGTAAGAAAACTCTTCACGCGTGCTTCAGCAAGTGTTACGTGCAGCAATCATAGTTGAAAAATTGTTGTCGTTGTTGTTAGGTGCCATACATTCATATGCGACTCATAGTGACACTATGCATAAGAGCTCAAAACACTGTTCTATCTTCTGCCAACCTAGCAATCTCAAACACACTTATTCCAACTG
>NW_006399752.1:10878057-10885878 GCF_000299155.1 Elephantulus edwardii
TCCAGATTTCTTGGCACAATTTAGTGAGCACATCCAGGGCAGTGTCTCTCTCTTGAAATATGTCAATTGGTATTAGGGACTAGGAATTTGACCACCAAATGTGTCCATGATTACAATGGGCTAATCTATGGCAAATAAACCTAAGCTGCTTTGAAGAAGTAGCAAAAAATAAGGCCCCAGGAATAGATGGTATACCAATTAACATATTTCAGCTAACAGATGCTGCCCTGGATGTGCTCACCAAGTTGTGCCAAGAAATCAACCACTTGACCAACTGACTGGAAGAGATCTATATTTGTTACCGTTTCAACGAAGGGTGACCCAACAGAGTGTGGAAACTATAGGATGGCATTATTGATTTCACATGGAAGGAAGATTCTATTGAACATTATCCAAAAATGACTGGAACAGCACATTGGCAGAGAACTGCCAGAAGTCCAGGCTACGTTTAGAAGGAGTTGTGGTACTAGGGATATGGTACCTGATGTTAGATGGATCTTAGCTGAAAGAAGAGAATACCAGAAGAATGTCTATCTGCATTTCATTGATTATGCAAAGGCGTTTGACTGTGTGGATCATAACAAACTGTGGCTGACTCTGAGAAGAATGGGAATCCCCGAACACTTGACCGTTCTAATGTGAAACCTATACTTGGACCAAAAGGCAGTAGTCAGAACAGAGCAAGGAAACGCCACATGGTAAAATTTGGGAAAGGCGTATGCCAGGGATGTGTCCTGTCTCCATACCTTTTCAACCTGTATGCAAAACAGATTATCTGGGAGGCTGGGCTCTATGAGGAGAAGTGTGGCGTCAGGATTGATGTAAGATCTATTCACAATATCCATTATGCAGATGACTAAACCCTGCTTCCTGAAACTGAGGGGGACCTGAAATGCTTGTTGCAGAGGGTCAAGGACAGCAGCATCCAATATAGATTGAGGCTCAATGTCAAAAAGACAAAGATTCTCACCACTGGACTTAATTGGCAGCATCAGGATGGAGAGTGAAGAGATTGAGATTATTAACAACTTTAATCTGCTTGGCTTCACAGTCAATACTCTTGGCAACAGTAGCCAGGAAATAAAAAAAACGTATTGAAATGGCAATGTCCGCTGTTAGGGACCTCGCCAGGGTACTGAAGAGCAATGATGTATCTCGGAGACTAAGGTGTGTCTGGTACAGGCCATGGCCTTTGCAATCACTTGTTTTGCATCAGAGAGTTGGATAATGACTAAGGAGGATAGAAAGAGATTTGATTGATGCCTTTGAGCTGTGGTGCTGGAGAAGAGTATTGAATGTACCCTGGACTGCTAAGAAAACAAACATATTCATCCTGGAGAGGGTTAAATTAGTCTGCTCCTTGGAGTCAAGGATTCTGGGGCTTCATCTGACATAATTTGCACATGTTGTAAGGAGGGAAAGGTCCTTGGAGAGGGACATCATGCTTGGGAGGGTGGAGGGACAGCGCAGAAGGGGAAGACCCTCTATGAAGTGGATTGATTCAGTGACTGGGGTAATTGGGATGGGTGTGTTGGGTGCAGTGAGATTGGCACAGGATAGAGCAGAGTTTAGGGCTGTTGTAAGTAGGGTTGCTATGAGTCGCAAGCGACTCGACGGCACATAACAACAACAACAACAAGATTCTATTCATTGTTTGCTCCAATATACCCTTTTCCTAGAGAGTTGATTGCTGTGTTACTCAGAAATCAATGTCAACTAAGACTTTTTGTTCAAAAGCACTCAATGCATTATAAGGTAAATTATGGTAGACTTCTTTGATGAAGAGAAAAGAAAATCATCATTGTCTATAATTGCAATGGTAGTACAATTTCATCAAATATATTACAGTTATGAAAATTAGTTCACATCTGTAAATTGGAAAGGATCAAGAAATTGTATTTAAATAGTCACCTCCTGTTGTTTGTTGTTATGTGTCATCGAGTTATAGGCAACTCATAGTGACCCTATTAATGAAAAGACCTGGACATATGTATAACTTCCGTCCATTCTCGAAGTTCATAGGATTTCTAGAGGTAAGCTATTTCATAAGTGGATGCCACTCCTGCTTCCAACCTTGTTTTAATTGGGGTTGTCCACCAAACACTGTCCACCATGGGTAACCATTCTCACATTTGACACATCAGTGTCATAGTGTTCAGCTTCACAGCAACCACAAGTTACCTTTGAAGATCAAGTCGACAGACCAGTGCTATATAACCTAGAAGAATGTTTGACCAAAACCAATTAAAAACAGGCCTTAGTGCTGCAGATTATAGTCACCCACCTTGGTTTGGTTGCCTCACTTTATGTCCACTAGTCCAACTGGTCTCTCTCTGCTGTTGTTATTAAGTGCAGCCAAGTGATAGGCATTTCATAGCGACCCTATAAATGAAAGACCTGGACACTCCTTGGTATTTATCCTTGATTTATTCTACTTGTATAAACAGAGTGATATTCTTTCTAGCTGTCCATCTATGTCCATTTCTCCTTGAATTATCATGTTCTAGAACTCTCCTTCATATATCTCAATTTTTAATACTCTTAGCTCAAAACTGAACTTCCTAATTATAAAATTCTGACTCCTGAATTCTAGAGGTTAAATTCTGCCACCTGCCATCTCTAATGGTCACCCCGTCCTTATCATTATCGTCAATGAACTAATAACTTTTGTGATAATCTCTTGTATCAGTCAAGATGATGAGGAAATCCATCACTAAACTTGCACTGATGTTGGAGCTACTATCTATACATTAATCATTTTTTGTAAATGATCTTGCCGTGGAACACAATTATATGGAAAATTTTGTAGACTTCCATAACCTATATTTTTAGGGTCCTTCTCTAAGTTACTTTCATTCATAACTTAACTATCTGTTCAAATAATTGTGGCATTCTGACTTGTATAAGTTGTGGTAATGATGAACACTGTGCCACTGGCGTGTCAAACACCATAACAGTTAGGCATCTTGGACACTGCTTGGTAGATCTTCCAGATTGATTCAGGTTTGAAAGCAGGAATGACTTCCAATTTCTAAACCACATGCCCCTGGAAACTCTATGAATGTAAGAAATGACAATAGTTACAGAACAGGGCTCAGGTCTGTTTTTTCATAGGGTGGCTATGAGTAGCGCTCTGTTCAATGACACTTAACAACAAGTATAGAAAACAACCTTTACTTGCTTTGGATGAGCGATTCTATTAGCATATTTGCTTCAAAATATGCTATGCTTTATGTTGAGTGAACTAACTCAGTCTCATAAGGACAAATACTGCATAATACCATTATTCTAAGAATAGAAGGATTAATAGTAAGATATGTGCCAAAGTCCAAAGGGGGAAGAGGAGGGTGAAAGGGAACTGATGGTGGAGAGTGCAGGAATCACTAGGTCACAGAGTTTGGTGGGCAGGAAGAGGGGTTGAAGGAATTAAGAAAGATTCAGTGGGGACCTGACAATGTTGGGTAATGGTGGGCATGAATTAATGGTGACTTATTTTATAAAATACAATGTATGTGTGATTGTATGAAACATAATGTGGATAGAGAAATGTGTGAAACACAATGTATATAAACAAAACACAATGTATATGAATTTTACATGCAAACCAGTATAAAATAAAAATAATTTTGAAGACATATACTGTTCTATTAACACAGCACATTTTATTTTTCTGCACAGTAAGTAGAACTTAAGGACTTTTTCTCATTTAGAATGTAGTGTTTTAAAATAAAATTATTCAGGATTCTAATTTACCTTAAATATTACTGAGATATTTTCCGTACTATAGAAATACATAGTTTTGAATACTAAGAGAACAAGCAAGTTTGTCCTAGAGAGGGTGAAGCAGGCCTGCTCCTTGGAGGCAAGTATTCTGAAGGTTCATCTGACATACTTTGAGCATATTGCAGGGAGAGACCAGTCTTTGGAGAGGGATGTCACGATTGGAAGGGTGGAGGGACGAAGAAAGAGAGGGAGACAATTGATGAGATGGATTGATTCAGTGACTAGGGTAATAAGGGTAGCTGTGTTAGCGACAATAAATTTGGCTCAGGATAGAACAGATTTCACAGATGTTGTGCATAGGGTCACTATGAGTGGCAAGTGACTTGACGGCACATGACAACACCAACATATACATATGAATGTGTTCTTCGGTGAAATGTCTGTTAATATCCTGTGCCCATTTTGCAAATGGGTTGTTTACCTTTATCTTGTTGTGGTGCTCGAGTATTTTATAAATTTTAGCTATAAGTAACTTACAAGACATATCATTACCAAACATTTTTTTCCCAGTCTGTGGCTTCCCTTTTTACCCTGTTGGAGATCTCTTTGGATGTGCATAGAGATTTGATTCTTAGAAGGTCCTATTCATCTATTTTATCCTCTCCTGGTGGTAGGTTTTTCAGGATACTTGGAAGACAATTTATGTTGTGGATTAGGACTTCTAGAGTTCTTCCAAACTTTTCCCTAATGAAGTTTATAGTCCTTGGTTTTACTCCTAGGTCTTTGATCCACTTTGAATAGGTTTTTGTATATGGAGTGAAGTGTGGATCTTGCTTGAGTTTTCTGCAGATAGTTTTCCAATATTTCCAACACCATTTGTTAAAAAGGCTGTCGTTGCCCCACTTAACTGATTTCATCTACTTGTCAAAAATCAGTTGATCATAAGTAGCTGGGATGATTTCTGGATTCTCAATTCTATTCCATTGATATATGTGCCTGTCATTGTACCAGTACCACACTGTCTTGACCACCATGGCTTTAAAATCAGAAAGTGAGATATCTCCTACCTTGTTCAAAATCCCTAGCTCTAAGAGAGATGCAAATCAAAACAACTATGAGATATCATCTTACCCCAGTAAGAAGAGCAAAATTCAACAGAACAGCAAACAACAAATGCTGGTGAGGTTGCAGAGAAACTGGAACCTTTATTCACTGTTGGTGGCAGTGTGAAATGGTGCAACCACTATGAAAGGCTGGTGCTTTCTCAAAAAATTGGAAATAGAAATACCATTTTACCCAGAAATTCAACTACTGGGAATATACCCTAAAGAAACCCAAGCAGATATATGCACACCCATGTTTATTGTGGCTTTGTTCACAATGGCAAAGAGTTGGAAACGACCCAAGTGCCCATCAACAAACAAGTGGATAGAGAAGCTATGGTATACAATGGAATACTACGCTACATTGAAAAAAAGGAACTTATGGATTATTATACAAAATGGATGACCCTGGAGGATGTTATGCTGAGTGAAATATTTTGGTAACAAAAGAACAAATAGTGCATAATGCCACTGTTGTAAAACAGGACTGACATCGGGCTTGGTGGTGGGGGAACTAAGAAAAGAGGAGATAAATAATGTATACTGTATTGAAACAGATGAAGGAGAGAACTGTTTAAAAGGGATATATGATAAAGTATTACTATCATGACAGGAGTCCAGAATGAAGGCTGTATAGTGGAGTAGACTGGGGAGAAGGGATTGTATAACAATGAAAGAATTTTTTTGTTACTTTTCAAAGAAAAGAGCAAACTTGGGGGTAGGGGCAGGCAGGGAGGAAAGTATGCAACAATGGATATCCAAAGTCTCTGTAAACGTTTATTAATTAATTAAAGAAAACTACTTAATTAATAAAAAAGAGAATCCACTATTTACTTCACAAATAAGTTTTTATGCCACTTTGATAATCTCTAAATACGATAAGGCCTTAAGAAAAATTAAGGTTGCTCTTTAACATCCTGTAGCTTATATAATTTTAGAAAGAAGTTAATAATCTATTTGTTATTTGTATTTAGTAGTATAGTATGATATTCAAATTTATATTCAATAATTATTGGTTGACCTGAACGTCATTAATCTGTATCTATTTATGAGTAAAATAAAATTGTTTTGCTACATTTCCCACTTGTAATTAACTCTTTTTCATTTGATTTGTTCTTAAAGACAATTTTTGACAGATGGCATAACTTATACTTTGTTGTTGTTGCCAATTGCGTTCAAGTTGAGCACGACTCATAGCAACCCTATGGGCCAAAGGTATGAAGTCTTTCTATAACTATTGATATTTATCAAAGTTCATATGAAATGAAGGAAAAATTATAAGTTTGAAATAATCTTATTATTAAGACAAAGTCATGTTGTGGTTTCATTTCCTGCTTTTTAGCATCCTATGAATTTTATTCTAGGAGTGTAGTTTTGGAACATCTCATGATGCTTCCTGGCAACCCTTTCAGTGATTCTTTGTATTTGCTGACCTGATTTTCTCATTCTTTTCATTCAGTTTATGACTTTGGCTTCTGTGATGAGACGCTAAAGCAATAGACAAGAACTAAAAAAAAGATTTTATAAAGGTTAAAGAAGTCCAGCATTCATTTCAACTTCCAGTAATGTACTCTACTCTATCATGCATGCTAATTTAGAACTCCTTACTAGTGCCAGACAGTTAAAATGACTATATCAACATGAATATTCATGAATGTACTGAAAATGGGAAATTGTGCATGTGCTCAAAGCTTTCTAGTTACTATTTGAAAATTGTACTTGCATACCTCCTTTGTTATCATTATGTGAAAGGCAAAATTTTAATGGTCTATCCTTTTTTTTAAGATTTATAAGTTTAGGGGAATGTAGATGATATGATGCTTCACTGATTCTATGACTTATGAAATATCATCTTCTCTCATCTTAACCTTTCAGAGCAAAGTCACAATTAACTTTTAGTACAGAGACAATAAGCACCTTGTAATTTTATAAGTGAAGTGAATTAGTCCATCTTGTTTCTTTCTTCAGTATTTCTTTTAAGATACAACATTAAAGAAAACTTTTGTGGTGAAGAAAAATTATATCACTACTCTTTAGCAATTTGAAAGACGTAGGAAAGGTCTTTTCACTTTCTCTTTCCTCCTGGTTAACTATTTTTTTTAAACCAGTGGCTCATAACCACTGTGATTCAAAGAAAGATATTTAAATAGTAATAGCATTTTATAGAAGACCAACAGTTTTCAGTAGCTGCACTTTGAACTCACTTCTACACCTCATCTTCAACAGTTTATTTACTCACTCTATGGAGGGAAATTCAAATAAGAAACCAAAAAGCCTTCACCTTGTTTGTTATTCTCTTCTTATTGTAAGTTATTAAATATAAGAACATTGGGCATTACTTAATATATATATATGTGAAAATAGTGCTTAAAAAATCTAGGGTAAAAACCCAAAACCATTTATTCATTGTTTAACTTCTGTTATCAGAATTTAGTAGTGGGTAAATATCTGTTCATAAGTCATTACTAATGCTAAAATCCAGTTTGCTTTTGAGTCAATTTTACTCATTATCACCTCACGTCTGTTAAAGGAGAGCTATGCTCCATTCAATTTTCAATAGTTGTTTTAGAAGTAAATCTCTTTTTACAAACATCTGCTTTTTCATTTGTACTTGAGACTCCATTTCATATGTACTTGAGATTCCATTTGGTACAGTGACTGTAACATTGGGTTTAAGGGATTAAAGAAAGCGAAAACTGTGGCCGCTTGGCTTGAAGCGTAAGGCAAGCCAAGAGGGCTCTGGGAGCATTTTCACTTTTAGCCCCTAGGGGGAGCTATGGAAACCCGCAGATAAGACTGACCTGATTTCATTCCCTTGTAATAAACTAATAAATTCAGGTTCAGAAAGGTCAGAGAACTTGTTAATGGTTACGTAAGGGCAGCTTGGGGCATTACAGTTAAGACCCAAGTCCTAGTTCAGTGTGGTTATTTATTAATATACTTAACCAGCTTTGTAGTAACAACCAAAGTTGGCATTTGTAGAGGAGTATAATTT
>NW_006399752.1:10886223-10887685 GCF_000299155.1 Elephantulus edwardii
ACGCTGAGTACGCCACGGGTGGTTAAACGAATAAACAAATCTATCTTGAAGGAAGTAGAGCTAGAGCGCTCTTCAGAAGCAAGGCTAGCTCGCAAGACTTTTGTCTCATATCCTTGGGGCATGTTGTTGGAAGGACCAGTCTCTGTAACATGCCATC
This sequence comes from Elephantulus edwardii, assembly GCF_000299155.1. NCBI lineage: Eukaryota > Metazoa > Chordata > Mammalia > Macroscelidea > Macroscelididae > Elephantulus > Elephantulus edwardii. The sequence continues at coordinate 10,886,381 of NW_006399752.1, forward strand.
ATGCTTGGAAAGCTGAAAGAGAGGAAGACCCTCGACAAGATGAATTGGATATACACATAGCTTGTATATGGTAATTACAACTATGGTTAAAGAATGTAATAGTCAATAAAATAACAAACATGAATAAATCAAACTACTAAATGTACCAAACATGAATTGAAGTTACCGCTGATGGACCCAGGACTATTTCCACCACTTACTGGTTAAACAGTTAGCCCCTAACAGAAAGATTGGCAATTCGAGCCTTCTACTTGCTCCTTGAGCAAATCAGAGAAGGAATTTTACTTCTATAAAGATTGTTGCTGTTACATGCCACTGAATCAGAACAGATTTATAGTTGACCTTCCAGCGGATTTTCAGAGGCAGTAAATCTCAGAGAAGGAGACAGCCTATCTTTCTCTTGTGGCACAGCTGGTGGATTTGAACTGCGTGCCTTTTGGCTAGCAGCACAGCTACTTAGCAACTAGGCTTTGGAAACCTGATAGGACAGCTCTACCATGTCCAATGGAGCTGCTGTGAGTTGAAATCAAGTTGCACTGCACTTTTTGGGGTTTTTTTTTTTTCACAAAGATGTATTAACTTTCCTAAAAATTTTAAAAATATTTTTATTGGCTTTCATATAATAATTCCTTTACATTATGTTTCATTTATAAACATTGTGTTTCATAGTCTTTCATTTACATTGTGTTTCATACAGTCACATACATTATATTTTACATTAAAAAAAATGGTTTTCGGCGAGCTCTGGTGGCCTGGTAGCAAGAGGCTGCACTGCAATCTCAGAGGTACATGGTTCGAATCCACCAGATGCTCTGCTGGAAAGGGAGGAACAATCTCCCCCTGTATCAGTCAGATCAGATTTGACGGTGCACACAAAAGAAGTGATGAAATAAAATAAAAATTAAAAAAAATGGTTTTCAAAAGCAAGACACTGCACTGCAATCCAGAAAGCATGTGCAATCTCCTCCCATGCAATTACTTCCTCTGAGGACCCACCAGAGGGCCAGCAATGGACTGGTTCCGACTCTCTGGCACACACAACAATTAACAAAATAACACTTAATGAAAGCATAACCTTTTGTCTGAGAAAGTCTACGATTTGAGCATCTTCCATGAATAACCCATTTGTGAGTTTCAGTATACTCATCTGTAATGGGGCATCTCTTTCAAAGCATGGGTTGTCAGGATCTTACTAATAAAATAAATGAAAGGTGGTACTATACAATTTAACTAAAAAACAATGATTTTCAAAAGGACCTGTGGGTTCCCAAATCCCCACCCATTCTTTTGTCCCCCCATCCCCTA
>NW_006399752.1:10888064-10892509 GCF_000299155.1 Elephantulus edwardii
AAGAAGAAGAAGAAGAAGTAAATCTCCAGACATTTAATCTGAGGGAACTCTGAGTAGACTCAAACCTACAATTTTCAGTTTGCACTCAGAACCTTTAACCATTTGTATAACTCATGGACATCTTAAAAAAGCTACTTCGGGCACATTAAAGTTTTTGGTTGATTTTGGAGAGTTTTTCCCCCCTCAAGAATATAAATGAGAGAAAATTGGATGGATGGATGGATGGATGGATGGATGAATGGATGGAGAAATAGAGACAGAAAATCAGGGGATGGGAATTTCCTTATAGACATTTGTTATTGTTCTCACTTCTCAAGGCAAAGTGACTCAATTTGAGAGGCAAATTTTTAATAGTATGTGCAAAAATAAACCAAAATGTAGGGGCTTGTCAACTAATGACTTATTTAGATATTCAGAACAGTAATATGGATAAACATTTTTCTAGGTTCAGTTAATGTGTTTAAAATAAATTGAAAGATAAATGAGTAACATACTCTCCAATGAAATACTGGTTATGCATTTTTATATTTCCAAACATGGAAAGAAAAGACTATTAACAAATTTGGAAATTAAATAGATTTATAATCTAAAATGCAAATCTTTAAAAAGATCCTATGTTGAAATTATATTTACTTATTGAGATATTAATCTGATTTGCATGCAAATCTTTAACTTACTTTAGATCTTCTTATCTTTTTTCCACAATATAAGCAGTTCTCTAGATTTATCTAAAATCTAAAGAAAATGGTTTATCAAATCCATTTTCATGGCCATTATTTAACTAAATATAAAGCTCATAATATATTATTCAAGGCCAATTAAAGGGCATTTTGATGTTAATGGGAACCCATTCCTTAACATGGCTTTTTAATTTTATACTAAGTGCAAAGAATATTACATTAAAATAAATGGGACAAAGAATGCATAAAGTTTATTGCAAAGAAGATATTCACTGCTGTTGAATCTATCCTTAACATATGCAACCCTAAAAGACAGAATGGATTAATCTATAGAGTTTCTGAGACTGTAAATCTTTAGGGAACTGACTCTATAGCATTTTTCCATTGAGCAGAAGGCTAATGGATTTGAATCCACCAACATCTAGGCAGAAGATGGGCAATCTCCTCCTGTGTGACTGTACAGCCTCTGAAAATCTCCTAGAGGCTCAGTTATGAATCAGTTCTGACTTGAGGATACACCACAACAAAAACAGTATTTTTCAGTTAGTAGTCAAGCACTTGTTTTGTCATTGAAATCAGCTTGCTAGAAAAGAATTTTGAGAACCTATTTCTTATATTTCTAAGATTTTAAATATGCTGTATAAAACTTTGTAACCTCAAACCCACTGTCCTCTATTTACTCTCTGCTTATGGTGAACTCCTTTGTCCTTCTAAGACTGGAAATATTTATGAGAGGAGACTGCCTCACCTTTCTATTATGGATCTGTTGGTGAATTCAAGCTACAAACCCTTCTGTTAGCAGCCTAATAATTAATGCATTATACCACCAGGCTTTCTAATTTACGTTTATGAAAGTGTCTATCCATAACTTTTCTTTATTTTTGGATGTTTCCATGGCAATGGGAATCTGGTGGCTTTCTACTCTTTGTCTTAGGTTAAGGAAGATACTGAAGCTATCCCATCCTCATTTGTTTCAATGCAGTGTACATGATTTATCCCCTCTTTTCTTAGTTTTGCCCCAATCCTCATGTAAATCTTGTTTTAGAATGGTGGATTATGCAATGTTTGTCCTTTAGTGACTGAGATATTTCACTCAGCACAATGTCCCATTGGGTCATCCATTTTAAAAAATATTTCATGAGTTACTTATTTTTCAGTGCTGCATAGTATTACATTATACTAATATACCACAGTGTCTCTATCAATTCATTTGTTGGTGGGCACTTGGGTTGTTTCCATCCCTCTACTATTGTGAACAATGCAGCAATAAATATGATTAAAAGGAATATATTGTTAGGTATTACATGACAACAGTCCAGAATAAGAGCTGCATAATAAAGTGGACTGAGGGAGGGGGATTGTACAATAATAAAATATTTTTTTTTCTAAAAGCAAAGTGAACTGAGGTGGGGCAGGAAGGAAAATGTACAACAATGAGTGAATGGAAATCCAAGTTCTGTATAAACTTACATTAAAATATAAATTAAAAAGTTTTAAAAAAAGGAAGATACTGAAAAGTAAATTAACAATTCACTATTTCCTTAAGAAAAAGTATAATCAGAATACAAGTCTTTGAAATTAAAATACTTTCTTTTGTAAATATAACAATTTTAATCTTTTGATATACTAAAATTTCTATATATTTAGGAAAATATTCAATAATGGAAACCCAGAATTGCAATCATCTAAGAACTACCACTTTGACATCAATAAATTGTCTCTAGGCAACATAGGATACTAACTTTTGTCTCTCTGGTAGTGTTAGTTTTGAATAAAACACAATATTCATCAAAAAGGAAAGGAATGGGTGTAAAGATTTTTCTATATGTGGACTTCTTCTAAATAAAGGCTCTATACACTTTAATTTCTTTTTGTTGTGATGTCAGGTATCATTGAGTGGATGTGTTGCACCTATGTATCAAAAAAAAAACAAACAAGAAATATTCACTGCCCCTGGGATATCTTAAAAACATTCTCTGCTGTGTTTACGCCCATTGTTGAAGCTACTGTACCAATACGTCTCTTGGGGTCTTCCTTTTTTCAGTGACTTTCCAGTTTTTAAATGTGATGTCTTTCTCCAGAGACAGGCTTCTCTCGAGAACATACTCAAATTATGTGAGATAAAGTCTTACATACTTCTTTTATTTTATTGTTGTTATGTTTTTAAATTGTTTTACTTGCACAGTTTGTATTCATTGTGTTTCACGCTCTTCGTCATTCATATTGTGTTTCGTACAATTATTCTTAGCATTATGTTTTCTAAATTTAATCACCATTGGACCTTGTCTATATACCCTGTTTTTTTCACCTCAGTCCTTACCATTTCCTTTCCCCCCACCTACCCAGCAAACCACTACTTATCCTCACCCTTCTCTCCCACCCCTTCCCTTTTGGGTTACCATATGTGTTTCACCGGTTATCCTATTTTTACATTAATGGTCTTTTGTGGTATTTATCTTTGTGAGACTGAATCAGTTCACTCAGATGGTATTGTAAAATGTTTATTTGCATTTGATACATATTCTTTTCACCATGTTGGAAAATGTTTTTGATGAACACAGAAATTTAATCTTTAGAAAGTCATCAATTTTATCTTTTCTAGAATGTTCATTTCTAAATGTGTTTTCAGTGTCTTTATATCATATACTAGTCCTTCTAAGCTAGGTCCCATTTTCTCTTAGGAACTTTATGGTTTTGAGCTTTACTCTCTGATCCACCTTGAGTTGATTTTTGCATGAGATGTGGATCCTGTTTCAGCTTTCTGTAGGTAGCTCTCCAGTTTTGCCAGCCCCATTTGTTGAAGAGGTTGTCATTTTCCCATTTGATAGGTCTAATTTCCTTGTTGAATATCAGTTGACTATAGATAGAAAGGTTCATTTCTGGGTTCTCGATTCTGTTGCATTGGCCTATATGCCTATCATTGCACCAGTACCACTTACTTTGGCTTCTACCACTGTGTAGAAGGCTTTGAGGTCAGGAAGTGCTATGCTTACCATTCATTTTTGTTTCTCAGAAGTGCTTTGCTTATTCAGGGTCCCTTTCCTCTCCAAATAAACTTGACAATTTCACTTTAATCCTTATTTCTAAGGAACATTTTCACTGCACTCTCACTGCACATGGCCATCGAATCCATGGTATTTTCAAAATTCTTTGTCAGTATCATAATTCGAAAGTTCCATTATTCTTCAGTCTTCCTTATTTATCATTCGACTTTCATGTCCATATGACTTTATTGCAAAGGTTAAATGAAGCACCGCTTAGTCTTTAAAGTGACATCAAAGAGCTTTACTCTTTAAATAGGTCATTCAAAGCAGATTCATTCAGGGGCATTGATTGTGAATACAAGTAAAATAAAAACTTCCACTTTTTCATTGTTTTATCTGTTTATTATAATGTTACTTTTTGGTCTAGTTGTGAGAATCCTTGGGTTTACAAAACTGGTGTGTTAATTCATGCTGAAGGCTATGTTTATTAACCTTCATCAGTAAGTATTTCAAGTCGTCTTCATTTTCTGCAAGCAAAATTATGTTATCTATGTTCCTTAGGTTATTAATTAATCTTTTTCTAATTCTAATGCAGTTTTTAAATATATTACCGTTTTTCAGACTATTTTGCTTGCAAAAAGACTGAAGAAATATAATGAAAACATATAACTATGCCACACACTTATAAAGATTTTAAACAATGCAGAATTTTATTCTCTTTGTTTTTTATTGTTTTTCTTTTTCTAATTATTATTAAATTTTATTAGTTTTAATGAACATT
>NW_006399752.1:10893264-10897629 GCF_000299155.1 Elephantulus edwardii
GGCTTTTAGGACCAATTAGTAGGCTCTGTGTCCAGGAGAAAATGAATATACTTACCAGTAATGTTAATGCTCATCCACGGCTCTTCTGAGAGGATCTAAATCATTGAAGCGTCCTCCTTTGTTTCTCTTTGAATGACAGTATTTCACACTTGAATTCACAGTCTTCACAAAGTTGTGTATAATCTGTATTATTAACACACTCAAAAGTCTTTGCACAGTTATTAAAGCATAGAAAGATATTGTTCATATTTTCTGCTTTGAGCAAAGATTCATTTGATACCAGCAAAGATATTCCTCTGTTCACAAACACTTCTAAAGAAGTAAGCTTGAATTTCTAGTAGTTATCTATTGTGTCTCTCAAGCCATTTTTTACCTTCAGCAAGTTTTTGTTATTAGTTCCATTGAGTTGACTTTGATTCCTCGAAACCTTCTAAACAAGAGATGTGAAACTTACCTTATCCTAGACCTCTTCATGATCATGCTTGAGCCCATTGTTACAATCACTCTGTCAATCCTTGTTCAAAGTTTTCTTCTATTTCTCTGACCCTCCACCTTTTCTAGCTTGAAGTCCTTTGCCGAGGAATGACTTCTTCTGACAGTATGTCCAATGTATATTTTTCATTGCATAAATATTGTCCTTTCCATAGTGCTGAGAAGTAACTATGTCAATCTAGAGACTAAGGTGCACTTGATCCAGGCCATGGTGTTTGCAATTACTTGCTATGCATCAGAGAGCTGGACAGTGACTAAGGATGATGGAAGAAGAATTGATGCCTCTAAATTGTGGTGCTGGAAAAGAATCTTGACAATACCATATACCCCCAAGAAAACAAGTTGTTGATGGTTTTAATCTTTTCTCCATCTATCATGATGTTGCCTATAGTTCCAGTGGTAAGAATGTTTTCTTGACATTGTGGTGCAATCCATTTTGAAGACTGCCAGGTTAATCTTTTGCAGTAAGTGTTTCGAGTCCTTCTCACCCTCAGAAAAAAAAGATTGTGTTATCTGTATGCTTAAACTTATTAATGATTCTTCTTTCAATTCTGATGACATACTCTTCTCCACAGAGTCTAGCTTTTAAAATGATTTGCTTAGTATACAGAGACCCTAAATAAGCAAAACACTTTTGAGAAACAAAAATGAAGTGGGAGATTTAATAGGCATAGAGAAAGGATACAACCCGACTCATACCTTTTGTAATTTTAACCCTTGTAGTATTCCCTAGGTATTGGTGAAATAAGATGGACTTGCATGGGACATTTTGAGCCATACAATATGATTTACTATGCTGGAGATGCAAAGGTGAGAAAAAAATGGGATTTCTTTAATAGTTAAAAAGTCATTTCTAGATCTGTCTTGTAATACAATGCTGTGAGTGATAGGATAATACCCATAAACATACAAGGATATACAGTGAGTAACAAAAACCAGATCCAAAGAGAAAGAAATAGTAGATTTTTACCAACTTTTATAGTCAGAGATTGAGCAAATATGCAATCAAGATACATTATTAATAATGGGTGACTATAATGCAAAAGTTGGGAACTGAGAAGAAGGATCAGTAGTTGTAAAACATGGACTGGTGACAGAAATGAAGGCCACTAGGGGCAGAATATTGAATGATTCAAGAAGCATTAAAAGAAGATGGAAGGAGTATACAGTCACTGTACCAAAAAGACTTGGCTGACACAGAAGAATTTAAAGAAATAACATATGATCAAGAGGCAATTATGATGAAGGAGGAAGTTCAAGCTGCTCTGAAGCAATTGGCAAAAAAAAGATCCCTAGAAATTGATGGAATATCAATTGAACTATTTCAACAAACAGAAGCTGCCCTGGACATGCTCATCAGATTGTACCAAGAAATCTGGAGAACAATTTCCTGACCAGATGACGGGGAAAGATCCATATTTATTCCTATCCCCCGCCAAAAAAAGGTGACCCAAGAGAGTGTGAAAATTATCAATGTCACTAATATCACATACAAGCAAAAGCCTACTGAAGGTTATCCAAAAATGCCTGGAACAGTGCATTTACAGAGAACTACCAGAAATATAACCTGGGTTTAGTAGAGGCTGTGACACTAGAGACATTGTCACTGATGTTCAATAGATCTTGGCCAAAAGCGGAGTACCAGAGAATATTCTGTGTTTCCTTGACTATGTAAAGACATTTGACTGTAGATCACAAAAAAATTATGGCTTACCTTGAGAAGATTGGGAATCTCAGAACACTCAATTGTGCTCATGCAAAGTTTATGTTGGACCAGAAGACAGTCATCAGAATAAAGCAAGGAAACACTGCCTGGTTCAAATTCAGGAAGGGAATGCATCAGGGATGCATTTTATCTCCATATGTTTTCAGTATGTATGTAAAACAGATCATTCAAGGGGCTAGACTTTATAAAGAGGAGTGTGGCATCAGGATTAGAGGATGGCTCAACAACCTGCTTTGTTCAGAAGACACAATCTTTCATGCGAAAACTGAGTAGAAGCTGAAGCAGTTGCTATGAAGGTAAAAAAAAGTAGAATCTTCAAAGTTAATTGAAGCTCAACATCAAGAAGATAAAGCTTCAACATTGGGCCAATTGGCAACAATATAATGGATGTAAAAGAGGGTCAGGTTGCTAGTAATTTCAGCTTGCTTGTCTCCAAAATAACACTCTAGGCACCAGCAATCAAGGAATAAAAAGATACATTACATTGGGGAATTCTGTCAGGAATCTCTCCAGAGTGTTAAAGAGCTATGATATCAGGCTAGAGACTAATGTGTGCCAGATCCAGGCCATGATAATTTTTTTTTACTTGTTATGCATCAGAGAGCTGGACAATGACTAAAGATGACAGAAGAATGTATACCTATGAGTTGTGATGCTACAGAAGAATATTGAACATACAATACACAGCTAAGAGCTAATATATCTGGCTTGGAGAGGAGGAAACCAAGTTTCTCCTTGGAGGCAAGGATTTTGAAGCACTTTCTCACATACTTTGGGCACATCTCCAAAAGAGACAAGGAAATCATGCTCAGAAGGTTAGAGAGACAGTGCAGGAGAGGAAGACCTGGATGAGACCCGGGACAGTAGGTTAGGTGTATAGGAGTGTAGGAGTCAATGAGGCTGGGTCAGGATAGGACAGGTTTCAGAGCTATTGTATACAGGATTACATGAGTCACAGGTGACTCAATGGCACATAAAAACAACAATTTAATATACTTAAAGTTCCATAAAATACTAACCAATAATGTCAAACAGTAAAATAAGTGTTTAATTGAAAGAGAAATGGATTTCAAAAGGGCAAGAGAATTCTGATGGAGGCTAGTTGTTTAAACGTTCATAATTGTGATGTTGGTTCCCCAAATATAGATTTCTATTAAAATTCAATGCATTGTGTATTTTTTAGGAGCACACTATCTTGGACATAAATTATACTTCACACCACAAAAATATAAAGGTAAACAACCCAATTGGAAAGTGGGCACAGGATATGAACAGACACTTCACCAAAGAAGACATTCAGATAGCAAATAAACACATGGAGAAGTGCTCAAAATCCCTAGTTCTAAGAGAGATGCAAATCAAAACAATTATGGCATACCATCTCACCCCAGTAAGGATAGTAAAATTCAACAAAACAGCAAACAATAAAGCTGGAGAGGTTGCAGAGAAACGGGGACCCTTGTTCACTGTTCGTGGGAGTTTAAAATGGTGCAACTAATATGGAAGGCACTATGGTGCTTTCTCAAAAGTTGCAAATAGAAATACCATTTGACACCACAATTCCACTACTGGAATATACCCTAAAGAATCCAGAATTGCTACCCAAGCAGACATACGCACACCATGTTTATTGATGTTTTGTTGTAGAAACAACCCAAGTGTCCTTCAACAAAGGAATGGATAGAGAAGCTATGGTATATTCACACAATGGAATACTATGCTGCACTGAAAAACAAAAAACTCACGAAATATTATGCAAAATAGGTGACACTGGAGGGCATTATGCTGAGTGAAATATCAAAGTCACGAAAAGACAAACACTGCATAGTGCCACTGTTGTAAAATGGGACTGACATTGGAGTTGGGGAGAATTTAAGAAAAGAGGGGATAAATAAGGTATAGGACATTGAAACAGATGAGGGAGAGAACAGTTTAAAAGGGATACATGATTAGGCATTATTGGCATGACAAGAGTCAAGAATGAAGACTGCATAGTGGAGTGGACATGGGGGGGAGTGATTGTATAACAATAAAATAATTTTTCTTTTACTTTTCAAAGAGAAGAGTGAACTGGGGGTGGGGAGGAGTGGGCAGGGGAAAAGTGCAATGATGAATAAATGGAAATCCAAAGTCTCTGTATACTTTCA
>NW_006399752.1:10899324-10907031 GCF_000299155.1 Elephantulus edwardii
AATTTAATAAAAAACAAAAAACAACAATATATTTCTCGAAAATATTTCATCAAAAGACACACTGCATTGGGGAAAATCTAGCAAGGCTGTGACATTTGCATATCACAGGTTGTTAATTACTTTTCCCTTGAATCCTATGGTCATGTTCATCTTTACATAGTTCAGTTTCTCAGATTATTTTCTCAGAGCACAGATTGAACAGATAATCTGAAAGAATGCAACTCTAATATATGCCTTTATTTTAAGACATGCAATACACCTTTTTCTCTTCAAACAACTGCTAACTGCTTCTTAGTCAATGTACAGATTCCTACTAAGCACAACTCAAAAACTAAAAACTCATTGTCACTGAGTCAGAGCAAACTCAGAGTTAACTGTTCAGTGGGTTTTATGAGGCTGTACGTCACATGATAGGAGATCGTCTTTCTCCAGTGGAGTGACTGGTGGATTCGAACTACCAGAGAGGCACCACCGTTGGGTTAGCAGTGCAACTCCCTGTGGACTATGCCATCAGAGTGAGAATGAGCTGAGTTCAGTTCTCAACATATATGAGTGAGCACATCTAGTTCTCCATCCATTTATGAAAATATCTCAATCATTATTCCATCAATTGCAGGACCTTGTTTTACCAGTGTCCTCAATAAAACATGGACTTCTTCTTTCCATACCATTGGTTCTTAAACAAATTCTACCTCCTGAAATGTTTGAACAGCTACCAATTCTTTTTGGTACAGTAACTCTGTGTATTATGTATTTCTTCAATTAAAAATAGTTTCTTTCACAAATAAATATTTATAGGTACAGTTAACTAATTAGTTGTTGGCAATTAATTAATTTATCAAACATGAGAAAGCCAGAGAATGAAGCTAAAGTTAGGTCATAATAATTTTATGTGAAATTCTACAGAAAAAGATGAAGAGCAATGAAGTGTTTAATCAAGTGATGGTATTATATGATCTCTATTCTAGCTGCATTAGTTTGACAGCAATGTAGAGAGATAATATAAATAAATGTTATCTTATTTATCCATTCATTAAATATTGAGTGTGTCAAGCATTATAAAGACAGCAGTAAACAAGACTGAACAATGTTCTTCATATTCCAATTGGAAATGACAAATAAAATTTGCTTTTGATAAATCCAGGGGGAATGTTACATAGTAGTAATGCATACTGTTTTAATAAATAATTTTTTAAAATATTAAAGAAAATAGATACTTCTCTCGTCTGTATAAAAGTTTGGGTTTTTTGCTAAAAGAAAATAAAATTTGAAAATAAGTTGGAAAAAAATATGAGTTTAAACTTGGCTTTTGAATAATTTTTGTTGTTATGTACCCTTGAGTTGGAACTAGCTGACCCTCTAGCTGATTTTCAGAGGCAGCAAATAACACAAGAAAAGACGGCCCATCTTTCTCCCAGGAAGCAGCTGGCAGCACGTGCCTTTGATTTGGCAGTGCAACTAAGCCATTAGATCTGTTTTGAAGAATTGTTGTTGTTTTGAGTGCCTTCAAGTCAGAACTGATGAAAATCTGACCCTCCAGTGGGTTTTCAAAGGCAGTAAATGGCAAGAGAGTAGGTGTCCCATCATTCCCCCTCTAAGCAGCTGGTGGTTTTGAACCACATGCATTTGGGATGGGGGAGTCCTGGTGGTTTAGTGGCAAGTAGCTGCATTGCAATCTCAAAGGCGTACAGCTTCTGACCTCTAGACCAGGAGAGCTTCCTAAGTCTAAAAGATCAACAATGAGAGAACTGAACTACACAAAGCATACCTACAAGAAAATCATAGTGTTCTGCCTTACAATAATATATACATACAATTTTGAAGTTGGATAAATCAAGATAGCTATTGATTGCTACTGACAAAAAATTTTATTAAATATTTGCATAAATACTAATACAAAAAATGAGTTTTCCCAAGATGGTTTTTGTTTTGTATTTTCTTACCTCAAAGATCATTGGAATGCATATTTGATAAAAAAAAATTTAAATGCACTTTTGGAATTTTGCAACTGAGAAAAATAAAATTCAAAATTAGAACAAGTATTAATTTTTCATTGACTTTGTCTTCATTTTTTTCTGTTATCACTACATTGGTTAAAAATGACAAATAAATTAGATCAATGGACTAATAATCTTAGTGGTCACAGGTACATTAAGTATTATTTTAAAAGTTTAATTCAAGGATTGAAAAGAGAAAGTTAAAATTATCTATTAACATTCTGATGTGCATCTATAGATTTGTGACAAAGAATATTGATGACAATTTTACTGAGACTGTTAACTATCTGAGGGAATATTTCACCTGATCAAGAATATAAAGTAAGTTCAGCTATAAATATACCAATGAAGTAAAATAAAGAGAGCTCAGGTATTGCATGAATGCAGAACTTTTCTTCAATAAAGTGATTCATTAGCAGATGACAGTTCTTGTCTCCTTCTTCAATTCTTGACAGGCATTTTGACAACATCAAGAATAACAATAGAATCCTAAAACTGTTAGGCTTTCTGTGACTATTCCAATGAACAGGAAGAGGCAGCAATTTAAATATGACACTTTAAGTATGGAAATTGGGTTCACAGTCATTAGGGAAGAAATTGAAAGAATCCCAGTGGTTTTCTAATCAAATTCCCTTATTTCACAGCTGGGAAAAGTAAAGTTCAAGACTAAGAGAATTTGACCGGGTAAATCAGACTGGACTTGAAGTGTTGCTTCAACTGCATTCCACATTTAGTTTATAAAATATTCCCCATAGACAAATACTGCATGGTACCACTGTTGTAGAATGGGACTGACAGAAAAAACTGGATAAATTATGTATATTGTATTGAAACAGATGAGGGAAAGAAGAGATTAGAGGAGATATATGATTGAGTATTATGGTTATCATAGGAATCCAGAATTAAGGTTGTATAGAGAAGTGTATTCAGGGTGGGGGATGGGGGGAAAAGGAATGGGGGAATTGTATACTAATGAAGGAATTTTTTCTTTTTTCTTTTTCTTTTCGAAAAGGGGAGCGAACTGGTGGGGAGGGGTGGGCAGGTAGAAGAGTGTGGCAATGAATGAATGGAAATCCACAACCTCTATAATGTTTATTAAAATTAATAAAAAAAGAAAAAGACAAGAAAAGCAGAGGACAGTGAGATTGTGATATTTATTGTCTGGAACTCGCCCATGGTAGGCGCTGGGTGGTACAAATGGTTAAACACTTGGTTACTGACCACAGCATTGGAGATTTGAGTCCACCCAGAGCCTTTCAGGATAAAAGGCTTGATAATCTACTTTGGAATAACCAGTCATTAAAAACCCTATGGAATTGAGTAGTGTTTACCCTACCTACAGGCTACTGTGAACTGTTGGGTTCCTTGCACTGACATCTCATTTATTATGAGTGGCCTTCTCATTAGAGTCCACTCTGTCACTGACATCTGGTGACTGTTCCTTTTCCTCTCTTAATACCTAGAGTGATAAAGAGTTTAGTAACTAGCCTCAGGGTGATATCCTGTTTCTAAGGTTTTACCATATGCATTATGTACACCTTTGTAAACAGTTCCTTTAATAAACTCTCCTCAAATTATGTTAAAAAATATTCCCCATAATTTGAAATGCCACCAAATCAAAATATGCATTATTATTATTTGAAATATAACATAGCATTGACTAGTAGTTTTAAAGTCTATGCCATTATTGAGCCTTGCTGGTGCAGTCCAAAGGATGTTGCACTGATAACCAAAAGCTGACTCTGGTAGCTTGAATCCACCAAATATAAATAGGAAAAATATGAGTAATATTTTCTGGTTAAAATTTACAGCCTAGCAAATTCAGTGGCAAGTCACTACAAGTCAGAAACAACTCAATGGCAGTGAGTTTGAACTTTTTTTGTGATAATAAAGCACAGATAAAATCAGAGGCAAGTTCTTCTTGACAACAACCACAGTAACTTGAGTTATCATAGAATAAATTAGTAGTATTTATTACTTATATTTGTATAAATATTTATGCTTCTTTTGTTGTAGAGAGATCTGGTGGCATAGTCTCCAGAGAGTCACACAGCAGTATGAATCCACTGGTGGCTTCCTTAAAGAAAGACAGGTAGCATTAGAAATATGATGGAGAGTCAGCTATGAGTTGCAATCAATTTTATGTAAATGAGTTTTGAGTTTTCTTATGTGATAACCAGAGAAACGGACTAATTATTTTTTAGATAATAAGAACGAAGAAAAAAAGAGAGAGGTTAAATAACTTGTGCCAGATCATATAATTTGCCAGTGGTAGACCCATAATTTTCTAATTCCACAGTAAGGACTTCATCTGTCCATTACAATCAAGTTTCTGAAAAAGCCGTCCTCAGTCTTACAATGCAATTATATTTTTAAAGAAATTATATATTGGCTTACTTACAAAGTCCTTATACATTGTTTTACGATACAAAATTTTATGTACACATTTAGGATGATAGCTTGATTCCAATCCACAGTCATATTTTCTCCAATATGATCTTTGCCAACATTTATCTAGCAGTTGTCCTTGATTGGGCCCTACCTGAAATTACACATTGAGTCAAGAATTAGTACAATGTATTATAAAATAAAGTTAGTAATGTACAAACTTTAGGTTATATTTAATTATTTTAGCACTTTTAAGTGGCTTCTTGTTTTATTATTGAGTACTATCTAGTTGAAACCAATCCATAGTTGCCCTTCCAGTAGGTTTTTAGAGCAGTAAATTAGATGAAAAGAGATTGCCTATGTTTCTTCTACAAAGCAACTGGTAGACTCAAATTCTATGCCTTTGGCTTGGCAGCACAGGAGAGGAAGACCCTCAATGAGATGGATTGATTCAGTGACTGGGGTAATGGGGTAGGTGTGTCAGAGCCAATAAGATTGGTACAGGATAGAGCAGGGTTTAGGGCTGTTGGACATAGAGTTGTTATGAGTTGCAAGTGATTCGACGGCATATAACAACTATATATATACACACACATTTATTTTTTACATTTAATAATTGATATAGATATAAGACTTAATGAATTTCCTTGTGCTTTATATAATCTTTTATTTATATTGTCATACATTCATATAAATTGCATTTTATATAGTTAATTACTACTATCTATCTATGCTGCTTTTGACTTTGATATCCTATTGATTTCCACCTACTGCCTTTCTCAACTCCTTCCCCCCCTCTTTTTTCCCTTTTGAACATTTATACACCTATGATCATAGAAGCATTATTCACAAGAAAATGGAACCAGCTCAAAGCATCACTAAGAAACAGCAATTTTATAAAATACTATATAACATGGGAGAATCTAGACAGCCTTATATTGACTGAAATAATTCAGTCTCAAAAGGACAAATATGTCATAAGACCATTATTGTAAGACTAGAAGGATAACAGTAAATATCCCTTGTTTTGTTTTTGATGACTGCTTCTTGTCCTAAATATATATTCCAATTGAGCACAGTTAAATGTGAATTTTCATTCTTCTTTATATTGTTTATTATGATCCACACAGTCAAATGTCTTTATATAGTCAATAAAACACAAATAGTCATATTTTTTATATTCTCTCCTTGCAGCCAAGATCCATATGACATTGGCAATTATGTTTTCTTCTGTGTTTATTTTGAATTCATAACCATTTTCTACAACTCTAGTTTTTTTTCCAGACCATTTTTCTTCAATAATATTTTGTTTGTGTGTAATATCACTATTATTCTGTATTTCATTGGATATTGTTTGGAATTGGTTCAAATATGAATCTCTTCCAGTCAGTTGGTAGTAACTTTCCCAGTTCCATGTCACAGACATGTAAGCAAGGCTAGTCCTATCTCTGTTAAATAAAACATCTCAGTTGATATTCCATAAGTTCCCAGAGTTTATGTATTTTACTAATTTATTCACTACAGCTTGAACTACTTCTTTCAAAATAATTGAATCTTGATCATATTCTACCTCTTGCAATGGTTGAATATTCTTTTTGGTACAATGGCTCTAGATGTGATTTCCATCTTCTTTTGTGGATTCCTGCATCATTAAATATTTTGTCCATATAATGTTTCAGCATTACAACTTGAGTTTTGGATTTGTTTCTGCAGTTCTTTCAGCTTCAGAAAGATGAAATGTGTTATTGTCTCTTGACAAAAACCTCTACAAGTCTCTATATTTTATGCTTTAATTTGCCTTCTGAAGTAAAATTTTGAAATTTTCTGTTCGGTTGTTTAATTTCATTCTTTCTTCTTCCACTCTGGTTTTGTATATGCTAAGGCAAGTTTCAAAGTCTATTCAGACATTTTTCTTTCTTTTTCCTATTTAAACTAGGCTTTTCCTTTCATCATATATTATATTATCGATGTTAGTCTACAAATCATCTGGGTTTTTTGTTTGTTTATTATGTGATTAAATTATATTTCATTGGTTTGCATACAAAATTTGTATACATACTGTTTCATTCATACACATTGTGTTTCACACATTCCTTCACATTGTGTTTTGTATGATTATTCCCATACATTATGTTTTATAAAATTAATCATCATTAATCTATGTCCACTTTTGCCCTCTCTTTTCAGTCCCCAAGTTCCCTCTCCTTCCTCATTTGGACTTTCATACACATCTTAGAAGTTATCATTCTATTTTTACAGTTAGGAATTTATACAGTATTTGTCCTTATGAGACTAGGTTAATTTACTCAGTATAATGATCTCTATTCTCACTCATATTACATAGTATTTTTTAAATTGTTGACTCCTGGTTGCTGAGTAGTATTCTATCCTGTAAATGTACTACCGTGTCTCTTTCGCTCCATTCATTTTTTAATAAATATATGGACTGTTTCCATGTTCTTGATATTGTCAATAATGCTGCTATGAACACTGGTATTCAAATCTCCCTTTGTATCTCTGTTCTAATTTCCTCAGCATATATTCTCAAAAGTGGAATAGCCCAGTCATATGGGATTTCTATGTTAAGCTCTTTGAGGAAATGCCAAACTGCCTTCCATCCAGAATGGTTATAGAATTTTACAATCTCACCAACAGTGCATAAGGATTACAATCTCTCTACGTCCTCGCTAACATTTTTTACTTGCTGTCCAGTTAAACTTTGCCATTGTTGCTAGGGTGAGATTCTATCTTGATGTGGTTTTGATTTGCATCTATCTGATTGCCAGTAATTTTGAACATTTTTTTCAAGTGTCTGCTGGCCATCCAAATGACATCGTCTATGAAATTTATTCCATGTCTTTTGTTCATTTTGTAATAGTTATCTGTCTTTTTGTTGTGGAGGCCCTGTAGTATTTGATAAACTTTCATTATGAGAATCTTGTCTAAGATGGTATTTTGACAAATGTTTTCTCCCAGTAAGTAGGTTTTCTTTTTATCTATTGGAAAGACTTTTAATGCACAGAGGAACTTAATCTCTGGAGATTAAGAGATGATGATCCTATTTATCAGCATTATCGTCTCCCAGTTGTGTATTTCTGCCTTTGTATTTGCCAGCCTTTTTCTATCATAGGCTAGACCTTCTAAATTTGGTTTCATTTTGTCTCTTATAATCTTTATATTTTGGGATTATACTGTGAAGGGAGGGGGTAGAAGTGGATGGGTATCCTGCGGGATGGTGAAGCAGGAAATAAATGCGTAAAGGTGCATGTGAGAAAGGCAGGAACAACACTGACACTAAAGTTAACTCTGCAATAAGGGATAT
>NW_006399752.1:10909686-10925074 GCF_000299155.1 Elephantulus edwardii
CAACAACAACAACAACAACAACAACCATTAGGCCTCTGATAGTGTGAACTGAGGTTTTGATTTATTATCAAATACCAACTGACCATAAATAATGGGTTAATTTCTACTTTCATTCTTTAATTTTTGTTTATTTACAAAGTTCTTATATATTGTTTTTTACACTGGATCTTAACCATTTTCTTCACCCACTATTCCCTCCATCCATCTAATTGTGAATTTATGATTATGACACTGTAGTTTGAAAAGATACTTTATATTATTTCAAAGTTTTGGGTTTTTTAATTTGTTGAGGGTTTTTTGTGTGTGTTCTAATGTATGATCAATTCTGGAGAATGTACCATGTGCATTTAATATCCCAAATACATCTACAAGGTTGCTTCTTTGTTAAATATATTTTTAGCTGTCCTATTCTTTGTGAAGATGGTATGGTAAACTCTCTGACACTATTGTAAATGAATTCTGGTGGCCTAGTGGTAAGAAGCTGTGCTGCCATCCTGAGGGCACACCGTTTATGTTCATCAGTTGCTCAGTGGGAGAAGGGAGAAAATCTCCTTCTGTATGATTAACTGCCTCTAAAAATCCTCTGGAGGGTTAGCTATAGGTCTGTTTTGACTCAACATTACATAACAACAACAAAAAAACAACAACAGAAACACTATTGTGGTGCTATTTCTTTCTTTAAGTCTGTTAAAAATTGTTTTATGTATTTGGCTGGTCTATAATTAAATGTGTATATAATGACCAAGGTTATGCTTTATTGATCCACTATACCTTTATAAAATACCGTTCCTTATCTTTTAAGTTGTTTTTTCCATGAAATAATTTTATCCTAGAATAGCATTGCTATTCTTGCTTTTTTGTGAATGCCATTTACTTGACATATTTTTTCCCAAAACTTTTTTAGTTTTTTCCCTTGTTTCTTAGATGTATCTCCTGTAGGCAACAGCCATTCTACTACTCTTTTAGGCTTGACTGGTTTGGGAATGGCATCCACTTCCTAAACAACATGACTCTAGAAAATCTATGAACTTTTATAAATGACAATAATTATAAAAATTTTTTCAGGCCTTTTGTTTATAGGGTTGCTATGAGTCATGCTTGACTCAACAGCAATCAACAATAACATTTCTCTTGACTGGTGCATTTAATCCATTCACATTAAGTTTGACAGTTGACAGGTCAGGTTTCATTGCTGCCTTTTTGCTGTGTTTCTGATTCTGTTCATTCTGGTTAATATGGTCTATTCACATTCCTTTGGTGTTTCTGTGTGATGCGCTTCCATAAAATTTCTTGTAAAGTTGGTCTTGTTTTCACAAATTCCTTAGGTCTCTGCATTTGTACAAATGGCCTACGTTCTCCTTCATATTTGATGGACAGGTTTTCTGGGTACAGGATCCTCAGCTAGTAATTGTTTTCTTTTAATCTTCTCTATATACCACCCATTGTCTTCTTACTGCCATAGTTTCTTCTAAGAAATCAGAATGTAATCTAATTGATTCTCCTTCATAGGTGACTGTTTTTTCATGCTGATTTTAATATTTTTTTACTAATATTTTATTTTGTAGAGTTTTACTATGATACATCTAGATACGTTTTTTTCTTTTGGAGTCAGTCTTTTTGAGCTTCACTAAGCATCTTGAATGTGGATTTCCTCATTTTTCAAATACCTGGTAAGTTTTCTTCTAGTTACTTATTCTATAGTTTTCTCATTGCTTTTCCTTCCCCCCTCATTCCATCAGAATGGACTTCTGACTATATTTATATTGTTTATTTTGAGGTCATCTCACTTAATTCTAATGTTTTCTTCATTTTTCTTTTCTCTCCTCTCTGATTTTTCTTCTAGAAATTCTTGTCTTCTAGCTCATTGACTCTTCTGTTCTTGTTTCTTGCTTTTTTATCCCTCCATCATGTTTGAAATTTCTGTCATTTTAGATTGTGTTTTCATGCATTTTTTTTGTTTCTAGTACTATGTTGGCTGTACACTCTCTGTCTTGCGATAATGTTTTAAGTAATTGTACCCCTTATCTATAGATTTCATTTTTTTCTTCCATATTTTTTAGTTTCTTTCATTGTTGTTCTTGTCCTTCTGCATTGATATATTTCTTCTGGCTCCCTGCCTCTGGAGTATTTATTTATTGCTTCCATTGTTTCTTCCATCATTTACACCTTTATGAATACCTGTTCCTGTAATCCTACATCAACATATTTCTTCTAATTCCCTATCTGGAAAATTAATTTTATGTTGTTAGGAGGTGCTATTCTTTGGAAAAGGACATGATTTTGGTAAGGGTGAAGGGTCATCAAAAGAGAGGAAGACCGTCAACCAGTTGGATTGATGTGTTGATTACTTCAAAAGGCTCTTGTGGGTCAGAGAGTGTGAGGATGTTGCAGGTAGAACAGAGTTCAGATCTTTTGTTCATAGAGTCACTATAAGTCATGGTCAACTCAATGGCACCTAACACCAACAACATTCTTATTTCCACCATGTGCTCCTTATTCAATAGCTATTTGTATGATTTCACATAAATATGTTTCTTCTACTTCCCTGACTCTGTAATATTTTTGGGTCTGTATTATGCTCCACATGGGCCTTTCTTTTTTTTTTAAAAAAAAGGCTTCTTTTGCTTTTTCACAATGTTTGAAGCTGCCTACTGCTTTCTTAACATTATGTGAAGTGTTTATTTGTATGTGTTAGACTGTTTCTATTGTGTCTGTGTTGGTTGTAGATCGATCTTTTGCTTTATGATGTTATTAATTAATTGTAGGCTTAAAATGTTCTATCTTGGTGGGCAATTTTCTCAACTGAAAGACATTTCCTGGCCTGTGGAGTGGGATAGTTTGTCTATCTTAAAGTCCTTCCCATTCTCTCTGGTCTGCAGTGTAGCTCTGGAGGAATCTACTCTTATTGCAGCTCCATCTCCTATAGACTATTGTCCTCTTTGGTTGTAGAGTGACCCAAAGTCCCCAAGTGACAGAGTTTTTCTTCAGGGGAGCTGTAGGCCCCTCCTTCATCAACATCTCAATGTGTTGACTCTGGATCAAGGTTCTCACCTGATAATAGCAGTCTCTTCTGAAGACTATTGTCCTCTTTTTTCTGCAGAGTGGTAGAACCAGGATCCCCAACTTAATATGTTACTTGGGTGGGGTTGTTTAGGCAGCTCTCTCCCTTGCACTTCAGTGTCTTAGCTATAGAAGTGAGTTTGTCACCTAATTTCAGGCTTCTTTCTTAAATTCTATTGTACTCTTTACTCATCTTGTTTTGATCACTAGTTTTATAATGCATCAGACAAATTTGTTTTTCTTTCTATTTTGTTTTATCTTCTCATATACTTTATGCATACAATCATTCATATACATTGTGTTTTGTACACATGCATAAAAATTGATTTTATGCCATATTTACATTGTTTTATTCATGTGCATTGTGTTTTATACAGTGATTCATACACATGCATTTTATGTAATTAATTGCTATTGATTGATGTTTACTACTATTCTTTCTTTAGGGAGTTCTGACATCCTATTGGTAAGAAGCTGTATTGCAATCCCGAATACATATAATTCATATTTCCCAGCCCCTGCACAGGAAGATGATGAGCAGTCTCCTCCCATGTGATATGTTGTCGTTATGTGCTGTTGAGTCGCTTGCGACTCTTAGCGACCCTATGTACAAGAGCCTTAAGAACTGCTTTATTCTATGACAACCTCTCCATCTCCAAAACGTTCACTCCCACAAACCCCAATCACAGAATCAAGCCATCTCATCAAGGGTCTTCCTTTCCTACACCATCCCTCCACTCTCCCAAATATGATGTCCCTCTCCTTGCTACATGTCCAAAATATGTCAGATGAAGCTTCAGAATTCTTGACTCTAAGGAGTAGTCTGGCTTCACCTTCCCCAGGAAAACCCTGTTTGTTCTCCTAGCAGACCATGGTATATTAAAAATTCTTCTCTAGAACCACAGCTCAAAGGCATCAATTCTCTATCATCCCTGATCACTGTCCAACTCTATGATGCATAGAACATAATTGTGAAGACTATAGCCCAGATCAGGCTCCTTGGTCTCCAGCTTGACGTCATTACTCTTCATTACTCTTGAGAGGTCCCTGACAGCTAACTTTCCCAATAATATCCGTCTCCTGATTTCCTGGCTGCTGGTACCAAGAGTGTTGGATATGGATCCAAGCAAACTAAAACTGTTAACTATCTCAATCTCTTCACCATACACACTGATGCTGCCAATTAGCCCAGTGGTGAGGATCTTTGTTTTCTTGATTTTGAGCTTCAATCATATAGGAGACTTCAGTCCTTGACCTTCTGCAGCAAACGCTACAGGTTCTCCTCAGTTTCAGCAAGTAGGGTTGTGTCCTTTGCATAACGCAGGTTGTTGAGTCCTCTTCCACCAAACCTGATGCCATGTTCTTCCTCATACAGCCCAGCATCTTGGATGATCTATTCTGCATACAGACTGAGAAAGTATGGAGACAAAATACATTCCTGACGGACCCCTTTCTTGATGTTTAACCATGTAGTGTCTCCTTGCTCTATTCTGGTGACTACCTCTTGGTCCAAGAATAATTTCATATTAGCATAATCAAATGTTCTGGGATTCCCATTCCTTTCAGAGTCAGCCATAGATTGTTGTGATCCACATTCAAAAGCCTTTGCATTGTCAATGAAACACAGATAGACATTCCTCTGATATTCTCTGCTTTCTGCCAAAATCCAACCAACATTAGCTATAATATACCTAGTACCATGACCTCTTCTAAATCCAGCCTGCATATCTGGCAGTTCTCTGTTGACATACTACTCCAGTCGTTTTTGGATGATTTTCATCAGAATCTTCCTTGTATGTGATATTAATGATATTGTTTGATAATTTCTGTACTCTGTTTGGTCACCTTTCTTTGGAAAGGGAACAAATATCAATCTTTTCCAGTCAG
This sequence comes from Elephantulus edwardii, assembly GCF_000299155.1. Taxonomy (NCBI): domain Eukaryota; kingdom Metazoa; phylum Chordata; class Mammalia; order Macroscelidea; family Macroscelididae; genus Elephantulus; species Elephantulus edwardii. Next base: position 10,914,634 of record NW_006399752.1, read on the forward strand.
TTGGCCAGCTGACTGTCTTCCAGATTTCTTGGCACAACATTGTGAGCACATCAGGGCAGTGTCTGTTTGTTGAAATATGTCAATAGGTATGCCGTCAACTCTCAACTCCTGGAGCCTTCTTTGCCTCTGAAAACTTGCTAGAGGGTCCAGCTGTGAGTTGGTCTGGCTTAATGGTACACAAAAACAACAACAACAACTCTGCCTTTTCAAGTGCCTTTTGAATCCTTTGTATTCCTTCATTCCCTCACTTGCCCAATAATCTCTACTATCTTATTGACCTCCTTTCTTCACCCTTTTCTGTCCCCTTTTACCTTTCCCTTCCACTTTTGAATATTTATATATATTTTGCGGAGTTATCTTTTGATTTTTAAAATAATGATCTTATGAAGTATTAATCCTTATAAGACTAAGTTCTTTCACTCAGCTTAATGCTTTCTTGACTCTCCCATGTTATTTCATATTTTACAAAATTTAGTATTTAGCAAGTGACAAAATTCTTGTTTATTAGTGCTCTGGAGTATTCCTTAATGCAAATATGTCACAATTTCTCAGTCTATTTGCTTGTTAATAGACGCTGGCGCTGTTTGCATTTCCTTGATATTATGTATGATTCTGCTATGAACATAGATGTACATATCTCCATTTATCTCTCAGTTCTGATTTTCTTGGCTCCATGGTCAACATTCTTGGCACCAGCAGCCAGGAAATTAAAAGGCGCATTGCCATGGGAAAGTCTGCTTTTAGGGACCTCTCCAAAGTACTGAAGAGCAATGGTGTCTCTCTGGAGACTAAGGTGCGTCTGATACAGGCCATGGTATTCACAATCACTTGTTATGCATCAGAGAGTTGGACAATGACCAAAGAGGATAAAAGGAGAATTGATGCCTTTGAGCTGTGATGCTAGAGAAGAGTATTGAGAATACCATGGACTGCTAGGAAAACAAACAGATTTGTCCTGGAAAGGGTTAAACCGGGTGACTCCTTGGAGGCAAGGATTCTGAGGCTCCGTCTAACAAACTTTGGACATGTTGTGAGTAGAGACCGGTCCTTAGAGAGGGACATCATGCTTGGGAGGGTGGAGGGACGGTGCAGGAGAGGAAGGCCCTCTATGAGGTGGATTGATTCAGTGAGTGGGATAATTGGGATGGGAGTGTCCAAAACAATGCGATTGCCACAGGACAGAGCGGAGTTTAGGGCTGTTTTACATAGGGTTGCTATGAGTCGCAAGCAACTCAATGGCACATAACAACAACAGCAACAACATATTCCTAGCACTAGAATAGTTGGGTTATAGGAGATTTCTATGTTCAGCTTTTTGAGAAAATACCAATCTGCCTTCTAGAGTGGTTGTACCATTTTTACAATCCTACCAGTAAAACACAAGAGTTCCAATTTCTTTGTACTCTCTCTAACTTTGCTACTGCTACTGGTGTAAGATATATTTCATTGTTATTTTTATTTGAATCTTTCTGATTGACAGTGATTGTCCACCTTTCTTCTTGCATCTGTTGAGCATATAAATGTCTTTCTTTGTAAAGATTCTTTTCATGACTTTCCCCATTCTGTTATTTGAATATCATTCTTTGTGTTGGAGAGACTCTGTATGATTCTATAAATGTATTTATAAGAGCCTTGTCAAAAATCTCATTACTAGTTTGTTTTTGTTTTTGTTTTCCAATTCTGTGGACATGATTTTCACTCTATTGGAAAACTTTCCCATGTACACATGTTGTTATTATATGCCATTTAATTGCTTGTGACTCATAGCAACACTAAGTACAACGTCTCTGAACCCTCCTTTCTCTTGAGATAACCTTTTCTTCAGGGCACATACCCTTATTATCCCAGTCACTGATCTCATCCAGGATATTACCCTCCTGAGCTACCTTCCACACTTCCAAGCGTTATAATCCTCTCCGAAGACCGGTCCCTCCTTACAACATGTCCAAAGTATGTCAGACAGAGCTTCAAAATCCTTACCTCCAAGGAGAAATCTGGTTTCACCCTCTCCAGGTTGAACCTGTTTGTTCTCTTAGTACACCATGATATATTTAATACTCTTCTTCAGCACCACAGTTCAAAGTCATCAATTCTTCTTCTATCATCCTAAGTCATTGTATATCTTTTTGATGCATAGCAAGTAATTGCAAAGACCATGATCTGAATCAGATATGCCTTAGTCTCCAGACTGATATCGTTGTTCTTCAGTACTCTGGAGAGATCCCTGACTTTAGATTTTTCCAGTGCAACTCGTCTTTTGATTTCCTGGTTTCTGGTACCAAGAGTGTTGACTATAGAGCACAGCAAACTGAAGCTGTTAATAATCTCAATCTCTTCACCTTCCCCGTGAAGCTACCTATTGGCCCAGTAGTGAGAATCTTTGTTTTCTTGATGTTGACTTCAATCCATATTGAAGGCTATGGTCCTTGTCCTCCACAGCAAGTAATAATTCAGGTCCTCCTGAGTTTCAGCAAGCAAGGTTGTGTCATCTGTATAACACGTTGTTAATAAGTTTTTTCAATCCTAAGGCCACATTCCATAGAGTTCAGCCTCATCAATGATCTGTTCTTCATATAGATTGAAAAGGTATGGAGATAAGATGTGTATCTCTGGAATATGCCTTTTCTGATTGTGAAGCTTATAATGTTTCCTTGCTCTGGTCTGATGACTGCCTCCTGGTCTAAGTATGGTTTTCAAATAAGTATAACCAAGTGTTGTGGGATTCCCATTCTTCTCAGAGTTAGCCATAGTTTGTTATGAGCCACACAATCAAATACCTTGGTATAGTTAATGAAATACAGGTAGACATTCCTCTGGTACTCTCATCTTTCAGCCAAAATCCAGCTAACATTAACTATAATATCCCTGATGCCAAAGCTTCTTCTAAACCCAAACTTTACATCTGACCGTTCTATGTTGATGTGCTGTTCCAGTCATTTTTAGATAATTTTGAGTAGAATCTTGTTTACATGTGATATAATGTCCAAACACTGTCACATTTGTTTGAAATGTGAATTAATATAAATATATTCCACTCAGTTGGCCAGGTAGTTGTCCTCCATATTTCTTCCCACGACTTGGTGAGGATGTCAGCTGCAGCATTTGTTTGTTAAAATACGTGAATTGGTATACTATTCGGGCCTTGCTTTTTGCCAAGTGTTTCATAGTAATCTGAACTTCCTCCTTCATTAGCACAAGCTCTTGATCAATTGTTATTTCATTGATTTCTCACATATCAGCCAATTCATTTGCAACTGTATATTCCTTCCATCTTCTTTTAATGCTTCCTGGATCATTTATTATTCTGCTGCATTTGTTCTTCAGTTCTTTCAACTTAAGTAATGCCAAGTGAGTTTGCCCCTTTTATTTTCTAACTCCAACTCTTTGCACATTTCATTATAATAATTTAGTTTGTCTTCTCACACTGCTCCTTGAAATTTTCTATTCAGCTCCTTATCTTCTTGATTTCTTCCCTTTGCATTGGCTTCTTGGCACTCTAGTGTAAAATTCACAGCCTCTTCTTACACTCATTTTTGTCTTTTCTTCCTTCTCTGTTTTCTTAATAACTTTTGCATTCTTCCTGGAGGATATTCTTGATATCCTCCCACACCTTTTTGATCATTAGTATTCAAGGACTCATACCTGTTTCTTTGGTTTTGAAATTCGTATAGGATAGACTCAAAGTTAAAGTTTTGTTCCTATGGTTTTGATTAAACCTTCTTTAGTTTTAGTTTGAACTTGCATATGAATAGTTGATGGTCTGTTCCACAATCAGCACCTGGCTTAATTTTCACAGGTAATACTGAGCTTCTCCAGTAAATCTTTCTGCAGATGTATACAGAGACTTGATTTGTAGAAAGACCTATTTGTGGCTACCATCTTCTCCTGGTTTTGCATTTATGTCTATATTTTCTAGTCTATTTACACCATAAGCTAGTGCTTCTATGTTTGGTTCCATATGTTCTCTTAAGATTCTTGTGATTTGAACCTTTTTTTGTCATTCTTTTTCATTGTCTGTCTCTCAATACATAGCAGTAATTGTAAAGACTATGGCCTTAATCTGACACACCTTAGTCCTCAAACTGGCATCATTTCTCCTCAATAATTTGGAGAGGTCCCTAACTGCAGATTTTCCCAGTGCAATGTATGTCCTTATTTCCTGAATATTAGTACCAAGAGTGTTAATTGTGGATCCAAGCAAGATAAATCAGTTGATAGTTTCAATCTCCTCTCCATCCATCATGATGCTGCCTATTGGTCTAGTGGTAAGAATCTTTGTTTTCTTGACATTGAGATGCAACCTATACAGAAGGCTGCATTCCTTGATCTTCTGCAACTAGCGCTTAAGTTCTTCCTCAATTTCAGCAAGCAAGGTTGTGTCATATGCATAGTGCAGGTTATTGATATTATTCTTCCAATTCTGATGCAACACTCCTCTTCATAGATTCCATCTCCTCGAATAATTTGTTTGAACACAGATTGAATAGGTATGGAGAGAGATACAACAATTAGGATGATATGTAAAGAAGGTTAAAATAAAACAATTGCCAAATGTGGTTCCTGTTACAGCAAAGCTGTCCCTCAAATATGAAGGAGAGATTAGGTTTTTGCAGAAGATCTGAACTTGGAACATTTGGAAAGTAAAACTAACTGCAACAAATTCCAAGGGAAGTCCTGTCCACAGAAACACCAAAGGAATGTGGATAAAGTATAGTAACCAGAAGTAACAGAAAGAGAAACACAGCATAAAGGCAGCAATATAACTTAACTTGTCAATGATCACGCTTAATGTGAATGGACTAAAAGTACTGATCAAGAGAAAAAAATAGAATGAATTAAAAATAATAAAACCTGTTATTATGTTGACTACAAGAGTTACAGCTAAGAAATAAGGAGAAAGAGTGAAAATCTAAGAGTATAGGGGGAAAACCAAGTTAATGGCTCCCACAAAAAAGCAGGAGTGGCAATACTAATACCTAATAAAGTAAATTTCAGTATGAAAACCACTACATAAGAAAAGAATGGCACTATAATGATTAAAGACACAATGGATTAAGAAAATATAAGCGTATAAACACCCATGTGTATTGCTGTTTTGTTCACAATAGCAAAGAATTAGAAACAACCTAAGTACCTATCAACAAACTAATGGATAGAGAAGCTGTGGTATATTCACACAATGGAATACTACGCTGCATTGAAGAACAAAGAACTCATGAAATATTATACAAAATGGGTGAACATGGATGACATTCTGCTGAGTCATATATCTGTCACAATAAGACAAATACTGTATTATGCCACTGTTAAACAGGATTGACAGGGAGTTTGGGGGAAACTAAGAAAAAAGGGCTTAAATAATTATGTATGGCATTGAAACAGACAAGAGATAGAACTGTATAAAGGGAATATATGCTGTTGTTGTTATGTGCCCTCTAGTCGCTTGCGACTCATAGCTACCCTATGTACATCAGCCCTAAACTCTGCTGTCTTGGCCAATCGCACTGTCTCTGACACTCCCATCCCAGTTATCCCAGTCACTGAATCAATCCAACTCATAGAGGGTCTTCCCCTCCTGCACTGTCCCTCGACCCTCCCAAGCATGATGTCCCTCTCCAAGGACCGGTCACTTCTTACAACATGTCCAAAGTATGTTAGACACAGCCTCAGAATCCTTGCCTCCAAGGAGCCACCCGGTTTAACCCTTTCCAGGATGAATCTGTTTGTTTTCCTAGCAGTCCATGGTACCCTCAATACTCTTCTCTAGCATAACAGCTCAAAGGCATCAATTCTCCTTCTATCCTCCTTAGTCGCTGTCCAACTCTCTGATGCATAACAAGTGATAGCAAAGACCATGGCCTGTATCAGACATGCCTTAGTCTCCAGAGAGACACCACTGCTCTTCAGTACTTTGGAGAGGTCCCTAACAGCAGACTTTCCCATCACAATATGTCTTTTATTTCCTGGTTACTGCTGCCAAGAGTTTTGACTGTGGAGCTGAGCAAACTGAAGCTGTGAACAATATCAATCTCTTCACCATCTATCCTGATGCTGCCAATTGGTCCAGTGGTGAGAATCTTGGTCTTCTTGACATTGAGTCTCAATCCATATTGAAGGCTGCAGTCCTTGATCCTCTGCAGCAAGCGCTTCAGGTCCTCCTCAGTTTCAGCAAGCAGGGTTGTGTCATCTGCATAATGCAGATTGTTGATGAATCTCCCACCAATCCTGACACCACATTTCTCCTCATAGAGCCCAGCCTCCTGGATAATCTGTTCTGCATACAGGTTGAAAACATATGGAGATAGGACACATCCCTGGCATATACCCTTTCCAATTTTGAACCACGCAGTGTTTCCTTGCTCTGCTCTGATGACTGCCTTTTGGTCCAAGTACAGGTTTTTCATTAGCATGATCAAGTGTTCTGGGATTCCCACTCTTCTCAGAGTCAGCCACAGTTTGTTATGATCCACACAATCAAACACCTTTGCATAATCAATGAAACACAGATAGACATTCCTCTGGTATTCCCTGCTTTCAGCTAAGTTCCATCTAACATTAGCTACAGTATCCATAGTACCACAACCCCTTCTAAACCAAGCCTGGACTTCTGGCAGTTCTCTGATGATGTTCTGTTCCAGTGGCTTTTGGATAATTTTTGCTAGAATCTTGCTTGCATGTGAAATCAACAATATTGTTCTATAGTTTCCATGTTCAAAATCACTGGTAAGAACAGAGATGTACATCAAAACCACAATGAGCTACTATCTCTTTCCAATAGCAGAGACAAAATTTAACAGGACATTAAGAAATAAATTTTGTAAAGGATGTGAAAGATTGGAAAAAAATGGAAAAATTGGAGCTCCCATACACTGTTGTTGAGATTGTAAAATGGTACAACCTCTCTGGAAGGCAGTGGACATTTCCTCAAAAAGCTGAACCTAGAAATTCTATATGACCTACCTATTCCACATCTAGGACTATGCCTCAAGGAAACTGCAACTGAGACATAAATGTAGACTTGTACACCAATGTTCATAAACTATCCAACACTCAGGAGCAAAAATATGGAAAATATGGAAAGATACTACATAGCATGAGAGGCTAGAGACCATTATGCTGCGTGAACTACCTCAGTCTCATAAGGACAAATACAGCATAAGACCATTATTGTAAAAATAAAGGGGTAACTAGTAAGATGTGTAGAAAAGTCCAAAGGGGGAAGGGAGGGAGCTATGGAATTGGGAAAGAACTAGTGGGAGCCTGAAAAGACAGGGTGATAGTGGCCTTAGATCAAAACACATTGTATGGGAATGATTATACGAAACACAATGTGAATAAAGGAAAGTGTGAAACACAATGCATGTGAATGAAACACAAGGTGTACAATTTTACACACAAACCTATCAGCCACAAGGAAGCATGGGATATTCAATTATCTCACAGCAGTCTTCAGAGTACTCTCACCAGACACACTGATACTGACCTAGCCTGGAATCATTTCATTGCCCTTCTTGCTATGGTACAGGCAGACTGGGCAGGTCCCAGGGCTTGTTCTGGCCACAAGAATATACTGTATGCGACCACATTTAAAGAATGTCCAGCTGCTGAGTCCCACCACTTTCACAAATGGGGTAGTGGCTTCCAAGTTGTAGCTATATTGGAGTTAGAATTAAGAAAAGTACCAGCACAGTTTGTGTTGTGGATATGTTACTCCCATAGTTTACATGACCTGATTTGTACTAACTAATGCACTTTTTTTCCAGTGACAGTCTGTAGCAGTTGAAGTTGTGAAATGTACTAGGTGAAAACATTTTTCACTGTATGTGGTGAATTCTTTGGGTGTAATATCACTGACAAACAGTGAACACACCGAAAATTGTAAAACTGGTAGTTGAAATATATAGTATATATTAACAAAATACCAAGACTCAAGCAAAATTATTTTGGTACATATTTTTCCCCAATGCCTTATCATTGAGTTGATTAATTTTCTTCTTTAGTCAGTATTTTGTTTTGGTTTTTACAGCAAGAAAAAAGCTAGGATGTTTTTTCAAAGTAAAAAATCCACACAATTTATCCAGTAAAGTTTCAAAACTTGCAAAGATTACTGTCCAGCTTAACTTGTTTTAATTTTCACTCTTTGATTCACCTGGTCTTCAAGCTGCTATATGATAGTAAAAAATGAAAAATGAAGATTATTAAACAAAACATTTCCAGGAAGTAGAAAAAGAACAATTTAATTCCACAACTTCTAGAAGAAAGGAAATTATAAGTACAAGGGCTGAAATCAATGGGATATAAAATGGAAAACAAAACCAACTGAAATTTCAATAAACCAGGAGCTGGTTCTTTGAAAGGGTTAATACTAAAAGATGAACCACTGGCAAATTTAACAAAAGAAATAGTGTTTTTGGTGTTCTCTTCTGTCATAAAAATCTGTGCATCAAAACTTTTTTGGATAGAGTGACAAGAAAACCAACTGACTGGGAAAAATTAAATCAGCAATACCATTTTAGACAGGGGTCTAATATCAAAAGTTTACAGAATCCTACAGGGCCTCCAATAAAATAAAATAAGTAAAATAAAATAAAATAAAACAAAACAATACAATACAATAAAATAAAAACAAAATGGGCAAAGGCCATGGAAAGAATTTTCACAAAGGAGGATAGTCAACAGACAGATGAAAAAATGCTCAAAATTATTGCCAACAGGAAAGATGCAAGTCAAAATCACAATGAGACACTCTCTCACTCCAGTAGCAGTTGCAAAGTTTAAAAAGACAATAAGTAGTAAATGTTGGAGAGGATGTGGCAAGATAGGAACTATCTCAAACTATTGCAGTATTGTTGGTGGGATTGCAAAATGGTACAAATATTCTGGAAGGCAGTTTGGCATAGTCTCAGAAAGCTAAACATAGTAATTCCATATGATCCAGCTATTATACTGCTTGGAAGATACTCTGAGAAAGTGAGTGTGACCCATAGCGACCATATGAACAACAGATCTGAACCCTGTCCTATCCTGTGACATTCTCACACTTCCTGACACATATATTAAAGCAATTGGGAGATGCAGGGTAGATATTTTTTCATTTTATTAATAGACAGTTGTGGGTGTGAAGACTCATTTGCTATTAGAGTTACAAATTAAATTTTCAGTTTGTTGTATTTGGGGAGAATGTTGTTCTAATTGGTACAGCACTGTCTGTCAGTTTGCTGTACTAACATAACTTGTGGGGTGCTGTGATACTGAAAGGATGCTATTTGTGTGTCAAAGGCCACAAGGGTTACCGATGGTGAGCAAGTTTTCATTGAATTCCCAGATTAATACAGATTAGGAAGCAGGACTGCACACCCACTTCTTAAATGAAGGCCTCTGAAAACCCTACGTCTGTGTGGTAAAGTCCGGATTGGAAATCATTCGAAAATAGGAAAAATGATGGCAAGCATTGTCTAATAATTGGAACATGGAATATATGTAGTTTAACTGTTGGAAACTAGAAATTGTGAAAAATAAAATTAAATGCATGAACATCAATATTTTAGGAATTAATGAGATGAGATGGACTAGCTTTAGCCACTTTGAAATAATAACTAAATAATCTAACTAAATAAGTTACCTAACTAAACAGGAAAATATTCCTTTTACTTGTATAGAAAGATTTCACACAGTGAATGTTCAGTGTAATCCCAAAACAGATACCAATTCATTTTTCAAAGAGATATAAAAAGTAATCGGCAGGAAAGAGAACCTTGAATAATCAAAGTTCTTGTGAAAATTAAAAATGAAGTGGAAGGAATAGCACACACTGGTCTCAAATCTACTACACAGCCATATTAAGCAGAAAAGTGTGGTACTGGTACAATGATAGACACATAGACCAATGGAGCAGAATCAAGAACATAGGAATTAACTCACGTATCTGTGGTTAATTGGTGCTTAACAAAGAATCAAAACCTATCAAATGCGGAAACGGCAAACTATTAAAAAAACAGTACTGGAAAAACTGGACTTCTACCCGCAGAAAGCTGAAGCAGGATTCACATCTCACACCATACACAAAAAACAAGTCAAGATTGACAAACAGATTTAGAACACTTGAACAGACCCATCACAAAAGAAGAAACTGAAAAGTACATAAAAAGACTTCCCCATAAGAAAAGTCCTGGACCAGATTAATTCTACCAAAAATTGAGAAAAACTATCACCAATTCTACTAAAACTATTTCAAAAACTTCAAAAAGAAGGAACACTCCCAATGTTATATTATGAAAAATCATAACACTAATACCAAAACCAGGCAAAGATATTACCAAGAAAGAAAACTACAGACCAATCTCTCTCGTGAGTTGTTGTTGTTATGTGCCATCGAGTCGTTTCCGACTCATAGCGACCCTATGCACAACAGCTCTAAACCCTGCTCTATCCTGCGCCAACC
>NW_006399752.1:10928180-10939260 GCF_000299155.1 Elephantulus edwardii
GGGCAAAAATCCTTAACAAAATCCTAGCCAATAGAATCTAAAGGCACATGAAATTAAATAATTTATCGTGATCAAGTGGGATTCATAACAGGTATGCAAAGATGGTTCAACATAAAAAAAACAACATAATTTACCATATGAACAAAGTAAATAATAAGAAACATATGATTTTAGTAAGCGATACAGAAAAAGTATTGGACAAAACCAAATACTCCTTCCTTATTAAGACACTAGCAAAACTGGAATAAAAGGGAATTTCCTCAACATAAAGAAATATACACATGCAAAACCAAGAGTCAATATCATTCTAAATGGACTCATAGCTACCCTATGTACAACAGCCTAAAACTCTGCTTTATCTTGTGCTAATCTTATTTCCTCTGGCACACCTACCCCATTATTCCAGTCACTGAATCAATCCATCTCATGGAGGATTTTCCTCTCCTGCACTCCCTGCACTCTCCCAAGCATGACATCCCAAGGACTCATCCTGCCTTGCAACATGTCCAAAGTATATCAGACAAACCTTCAGAATAGTTGCCTCGGAAGAGCAACCCGCCTTCACCCTCTCCAGGACAAACTTGTTTGTTCTTCTAGCAGTCCATGATATCTTAAATACTCTTCTCCAACACCACAGCTCAAAGGCATGAATTCTCCTTCTATCATCCTGAGTCATTGTCCAGCTTTCTGAGGCATAGCAAGTCATTGCAAAGACCATGGCCAGAATCAGGCACACCTTAGTCTCCAGACTGACATAGTTTCTCTTCAGCATTTGGAGAATTCTCTGAGAGCAGACTTTTCCAATGTAATTCATCTTTTAATTTCCTGGCTGCTGGTACCAAGCATGTTGATTGTAGAGCCAAGCAAACGGAAGCTGTTAACCATCTCAATTTCTTCACCATCTATCATGATGTTGCCAATTGGCCCAGTGGAGAGAAACTTTGTTTTCTTGATGTTGAGCATCAATCCATATTGAAGACTGCAGTCGTTGACCTTCTACATCAAGGTCCTCCTCAGTTTTAGTATGCAGCATTATAATCTACATAACACAGATTGTTGATGACTCTACCTCCAATTCTGATGCCACATTTCTCCTCATAGAGCCCAGACTCCCAAATAATTTGTTCTGCATACTGATTGTAAAGATATGGACATAGGGCACATCCTTGGCACACACACCCTTTCCATTTTAGAACCATGCAGTGTTTCCTTGCTCTGTTCTAACAACTGCCTCCTGGCTCAAGAGTAGGTGGTACATAAGCACAATAAAAATTTTATATTTAATATCACATTTGTAATACTTAAGAAAAAAATTATAACTTGAACTTCAAAGTTAAAAATTTAAATGAAAAATAGTAGGTGTTTGAAAATACAAATTACAAGGTAGTTGTGAATGTCATCATGTTGTGGTTGTTGATTGCCTTCAAGTCAAGCATAACTCACAACAACCTTACGAACAAAAGGCTTGAAGCACCTCTCCAACTATTGACATTTATCAGCGTTCATAGAGTTTCCAGAGGCATGTTATTTAGGAAGTGCTAAATAACCGGCTCTCAACCCTGTCATAGTAGGTTATTGCTTTTATATGCCATTGAGTCACTTGCAATGTATAACGACCCTATGTACAGCAGCTCTGTCATCATAGAAGTAAATATTTGAAAGTTATATCTTCAGCAAGGACTATTATGTGAAATAATTTAAAAATTTACAAACCTAGCAGTACAAAACCAAATCATTCCATTAGAAAATAGACAAAAGACATTAAGAAAAAATTTAATGAGAATGTACACAAATGGCGGGTAAGCACATAAAGTCAACATCATTAACTATAAGGAGAAAGCCTACAGGGGGAAAAAATCACAAAATAGTTATTATTATATATTAATCAGAATAGCTAATGTAAGGCAGCACCAATTGGTGATAGGAATCTGGAAAGGACGTTTATCCTCGAGTAACATAATCTGTGTACCCCCAAATCAGTACATGTATGAGCTTAGAAGCTTTTTATGTAATAGTAAAAAACTAAAAACAGACCCAGAAGCCTTTCATCAGTTTTCTGATGCATAGTAATTCTTTGGCAGTCCTCCAGAGGATTTTACTGAGTGAACAAAAAAGGCAATTTTAAAATGTCACATACTATATGCTTTTATGGATATAACATTTTGAAATGATACAGCATTGGAAATGGAGACTGGATTAGTGGCTGCAAGCATCAGAGGTGCAAGGGTTTTAGGTAGATTATAGAAGAAGATTGTTGTTGTTATTGTTAGGTGTCACTGATTTGAGAGTTACTCTTATGGAGCCTATGAACAACAGATCTGAACTTTACCATCTCCTGTGCCATTCTCTTCATCATTGACGTACTTGAATCAATTACTACAGTGTCAATCCACCTTGTTGAAGCTCTTCCCCTCTTTCACTGATCCTCCACCTTTCCAAGTATCATGTATTTTTGCAAGGCACATTATTCTTAGGCTGTGTCGAATTTTCCACTCACAGTGACCCATGTGACAGAGAACTATCTCATAAGATTTTTCCAAGATGTAATCTCCTCTGGAGCAGATTACGAGGTTTTACTATAACAGGAGAGATTCTTGCAAATGGTGTTATTTAGATTCTTGCCTGTTTTAGCTGATACATGAATCTAAACATGAAAATACTCTCGGGGTATAACATTCTCAAGAGAGAAATAAAGGTGATCTTCTTCTGTCCAATGTACAGCCTTGGAAATCTAATGGATTGCCAGCTATTTAGCTCTTAGTCAAGCAAGAGAGAAATAAATATGCACATGAAGGAGTGTATGTAAATCTTTATTTAGTTGTTTTAAAAATTGAAATAATAGCAGTGGCTTCTGTCAGTATTAATTTTCCAGTTTTGAAAAATGTAATCAGTGGGGAAAATGAACCAAAGTACACAAAGAATTCCCCTGTGTTTTTTTTTTCTTGGAATGCATGTTAACTTAAAATTATTTCAACAGAAATGTTACGTTTAAAAGTTATTACAACATGGACAAAATGTGCACTTAATATGCTAAATTAGAGAAATAAAATCACGAAAGAGACAGTAAATTATTAATTGTCCAGGACTATAGGAGACAGGAAAAGTACAGGAATGCTAATGCTTTGGGACAGTAGGGAATGATGAAATTGCTTAAGGTTAGATTTCATTGAATGTATTAAAACAATGAATTGCTAACTTCAAATGTGTGAATTTTATGATCTATAAATTAGATTTCAATAATAGCTTTTAAAAAGAATTGAAAATTATTGTGTTTAATTGAAGTATTTACTGAAGAAGCACAGAGACTGTATGTAGCCTTCAATGAGCACTACATTTTAATATTAAAAAAACAAAATTCCTCACAATTGGATCAGTAGGAAAAATAGATAGGGGAAACATTGAAGTTGTCAACAATTCCATTCTATGTATAATCAAAATACTCATTGCATTGGGCAAAAATCTCCTGTCAAAGACTTTTCATTTGAAAACTACCTACCATATCCTTGACCTAAACTTTAGTAACTATTTTCAATCGCTTTCAAAGCATGTGAAATTTGGAAAATGAGTAAAGAAGACCAAAGAAGAATGGCAGTGTTGGTGCAGAGTGTTGAATACCTCATAGACTGCCAAAAGAATAAACATATCTATCTTAGATGAAGTGCAATGAAGGTGTGTGTTATTTCATGGCAAGAATAATGAAACATGCTTTGGGCATGTTGTCAGGAGGCTCAAGTCCTTGACAAAAGACAGCGTTCTTGAAAAAGTAAAGGATTAACAAAAAAGAAGACGACTCAAAAGGGAATGAGTTGACAGTGATTTCAGCAATGGGTTTGAGAATGATGGAGATTTTAAGAGAGATGGCAAGGATAGGGAGAGGCAAGGATAGGGAGAGGTTCTGATGTGTTGTTCATTGAGTGACTATAGATAACTTCACAATTGCACTGCATTTAATTTCTGGACTAAGTTTCTCACATATTTGTAGTGTCCAAATAAAGCACATATACACCTTCATTTTAGCTAGCTTTTCCACATTTAAACACATACTTTAACAACCTTCTGCTTTACTGAGTGAGCAGACTGAACCGTGTAAACCTCTCAGACTGAATCATGACGCCAAATGCTTAGTGTCTAAAAAAAATTGAATGATTTACATATTGATACACTTCAACTCACACCTGTACCAGGCTCTGTTAGGATTGGAGGAATACTCATCAGCAACCTACCTTACATAGATGACATAACTTTGTTTGCTGAAACTGCAATTATGTGCATCAGAGAGTTGGACAGTGAATAGGGTTGCTATAAAGAGAATTGATGCCTTTGAGCTGTGGTGCTGGAGAAGACTGTTGAATATACCATGGAATGTTAGGAGAACAAACAGGTTTGTCCTGGAGAAAGTGAAGGCTGAATGCTCCTTGGAGTCAAGAATTCGGAAGCTTCTTCTGACATACTTTGGGCATGTTGCAAGGAGGGACTGGTACTTGGAGAGGTACATCTTGTTTGGCAGAGTGGAGGGGTGGCGCAGGAGAGGAAGATTTCAATGAGATGGATTGATTCTGTGACTGGAGTGGTGGTAATGAGAGCGTTTGAGATGGCGAGGTTGGCACAGGATAGAACAGTGTTTAGGGCTCTTGTACAAAGGGTCGCTATGAGTCGCAAGCGACTTGATGGCACATAACAACAACATCCACCCTTATCATATTGGGAGTATTTAATTGGTTTAACTGTATTTCACAAGTGGTAACTGTTTGTTTCCTTGCTAAAAGTTGTATATATTTCTCACAAAAACAGAAAACAAAATAAGTTCATTTCTTCATTCTAACAATAATTGATACTTACACTGCATGTTGTATGTTTCTTAAGAACTTATAAAATGGCAATTGTTTTAAACCCTTAATCACTCTGAACACCAGTCATAGAAAATCTACATATACATTGAAATCAGAGAGGAAGATGAACAATAAGGTGGAAATTTTAGATATTAGGATTATCTTGGATATGTTTTTTAAATATAGGCAGTTTCTTTTTAGAAATGTGATGCTGCAAAATTCAGCTTAAAGTGTAACTGTCACTTATGGGGAATATGAACTAGATAGTCAAAGGATGCTTTCAAGTGGAGATGAAAGTTACAAATGTGTAAATGAAAAAGAACAGATTCATTTATCTTTGTCTTTTTATACCTGGACAGAATACTAAGAGCCATCTGTCAAAACTTCATGTAATGCAATAAAGGACATTTTTTTATCAGTGAATAAATTAAATGGGCTTGGATGGGGTTTTAATGTAAATATGAACAGTTGAGATTTCTAAACAATCAAACTTGACATTTCCTTCATTAACCTTTCAATAAGATTCTTCAGAAAGAAATTCTCAAGGAGACTTAGTCTTTTAATTTTTTTCTTCTTGCAGTATGGTCATTTGACATTTCCCTCTTTTTAATATTTGATACATTTTAGATATGTAGACAATTAGGAAAAGGCTTCTAACAACAATTTAAAAAAAAACAAACCCACAACCCTAGCCATACTGAAGCCTTTGTTTCTGGAATAGATGAATAAAAAGTGAAAGGGGTTTTTTATTTATTTTGTTTGAAATGTTAAAGAAAATATTCCTTACGAGTGCATTCATGATTTTTAAACAAACAGATTTTGACATTATAAAAATCAGGATTCAAAAATATTTTTAATAAAGAAAATCACACAAAGTATAGAGTTTCATGTTCAAAATGCCACTGAATCTGATGATTTCGTGTATGATATAATATTAACATCTCCTTTGAGACAGTCATCATACTGGGGAAAGTGGATAGTCAGAGAAAGAGAGGAAGATAGATTAACACTGACTAACCACCGTGGTCTTGAGTATAAGAGAGATCATTAGCTTGGTGCAGCATAGGGCAGGGTGTAGATCTGTTTTTCAGAGGTTCTCTATGAGTCATAGTTGCCTCAATGACATCTTGTAACAACAGCATCCTGTTGTTCTAGAACAGTTTTCAGAACAACTTATTTTTCTACTGAGTAATTTTAAGACAATAATTGAAAATGAGTTAAACATAAATGCATGGGCTTCTTTCTGGACTTCTGATTCAATTTCATTAATCTATGTAGGAAGCTCTGGTGGCTCAGGCATAAGGAATTGCACTGTAAACTCAGAGGCAGGTGGTTTGAATCCACTGGACGCTCCATGGGAGAAAGAATGGCAATCTCCTCCCATGTGATTTATTGTCTCTGCAAACACAATGGTGGTTCAGCTATTAATCAGTTCTGACCAAATAGTACATTACAACAAAATTGGTCTATAGTTATGTCAGTACTACACTATCTTTAATCTGATGCATGAATTGATTTAAGCCTCATGATAAGACTACAAAAAAAATCCTCCTCAATAACCAGCGCCATGCAGAGGACATAACCTTGCTTGCTGAAAGTGAGGAAGACCTGAAGCATGTTCTGTAGCAGATCAAAAGTACATTGTAACATCAAGAAAACAAAGGTATTTACTACTGGCCAATAGATAACATCATGATAGATGGAGAAAAGTTAAATTTGTCAATTATTTAATCTTATTGGATTCACAATCAATACCTTTAATATAATTAGTCAGAACATTAAGAGACACATTGCATTGGCCAAGTTTACTTGCCACCAGAGATCACTCCAAAATATTGAAAAGTAATGATTTCAGTTTGAAGACTAAGGTGCTCCTGACTCAAACCACAGTTTTTTGAAAATTATTTGATACGCATTTGAGGCCTAGATAATCAGTAAGAATGACAGAATAAAAAAATGATGTCTCTAAGCTGTGATTTTAGAGAAGAGTACTGAATGTCCCATGGACTGCTGAAAGAACGAATGGGCATATCTTGGAAAAGATGCAGCCAGATGGTTCCTTGGAGGTAAGGATGGTGACTCTCTGTCTCTCATACTTTGGACTTGTTGTTAGGAGAAGCTATTCATTAGAAAAGAATAGCATGTTTGGGAAGGTGAAGAGTAGGTGAAAGAGAAGAAGATCCCCCGACCCCAATGAGACAGATTGACACAGTGATTTCAGTAATGGGCTCACGTGTATCAGAGATGGTGAGGATGACACAATATAGACAGGATTTAGGTCTATTGTTCATGGGGTCACTGAGTCATACTTGACAGTATGTAAGAACAATAGCAACAACAGAGTTAAGAAAGCTATAATTCAAAGAAGTTAACAAAATTACTGAGCAATTTATAGAATCAGAATGTGAACATGGTTAATTAGCTTCAGAGTGCAAGTATTTATTCTATGATGCTCTTGAGAACAGGTTCATAACTTAGTACTTTGCATTTATACCCGGGTAATTATCAAGACATAATATTGACAGTTTATTAATATGTCTGCATGAGCACTTAACTGTGCTCATTTGAAACCTACATCTAGATGTGGTTCAAACAGACTAAAGAAATACTGTCTGGGTTTTGTGTGTGTATGGTTTAACAAAATTTTTATTTTACACTGGTTTGCTTACATAGTTTGTATAGGTTGTTTTTCACACTGGATTTTTTCCATTTCTTTTACCCACCCCTCACTCTACACACCAAATTGTGCGACCCTATGGTTACCTCCTATGCCCATCCTCATCCCTTTCCTCCTATACTTCCCCTTGGATCCTCATACACATTTTACTAGTTATCGTTCTATTTCTGCAGTAATGGTCTTATATAGTGTTTGGTTTTATATGGCTTTATACAGTATTTTTCCTTATAGGACTGACTTATTTCACTCAGCATAATGCTCTCTAGTCTCTCCCAATCAATGTAGTGACTTTTAAAATCATTGCTCCTGTATATGGCATACTATTCCATTGTGGGAATGTACCACAATCTCTCAATCCATTTGATTGTGTTTGGACATTTTCACTGTTTCTGTGTTCTTAAGATAGTGACTAACACTGCTATTAACATTGGGTTGTGCCTAAGTTCTAATTTTCTTGGAGTATATTCCAAACAGTGGAATAGCTGAGTCACATGGAATTTCTATGTACAGCTTTTTAAAGAAATGCCAAATTGCATTCCTGAGTGGTTGTACCATTTTACAATTCCACCAACAATGTATAAGAGTTCCTATCTCTCCACATTCTCTGCAAAAATTACTTGCTGTCCTGTTATAGTTTGTCACTGCTACTGGGGTGAGATGGTATTATCGTGGTTTTGATTTGATCTTATTGCCAGTGACTTTGAGCATTTATTCAGGTGTTGTTGGCTGACTATCTTCTGTGAAAAGTCTTTCCATGTCTTTGCCCATTTAGTAATTGTGTGATCAGTCTTTTTCTTGTGAAGGCCCTGTAAGATTTTGTAATTTTTTTAAATTAATTTTAATGAACATTTACAGAGATTTTGGATTTCCATTCATTTATTGTTGCACTTTTTTCCCTGCCTTTCCCCTGCCCCCCTTCACTCTTCTCTCTGAAAAGTAAAATTCCTTCGTTGGTATACAATCCCCCTGCACCACCACCCCCCTCACCCCTCTGCCCTGTGTATACTCCACTCTGCAAACTTCATTCAGGACTCTTATGATAATCATAATACCCTATAATGTATTGTTTTTCAATTGTTCTCTCCCTCATCTGTTTCAATGCAGTATACATAATTTATCCAGTTTTTCCTCATTCATACCCCCTTGTCTGAAATAGTATTGCCAAATGTTATTTCCCAGTCAGTAGGTTTTCTTCCACAGTGTTGGAAAATTTTTTTTTATTAACACAGAGGTTTAATTTTTAAGGTCCCTTCTCCTGGATATATAATTCTGATTGTATTTGTTAGCCTTTTTTGTACATGAGCTAGGCCTTCTAAGCTTGGTCCTACTTTGTTTCTTATGATTGTTATGGTTTTGGGCTTTACCTCTAGGTCTTTGATCCACCTTGACCTGACTTTTGTGTATAGTGAGAGGTGTGTTTTCCGCAGGTAGTAGTCCAGTTTTGCCAGCACCATTTGTTGAAGAGGTTGTTGTTTCCCCATTTGATAGGTTTTGTTTCCTTGTTGAATATCAGTTGACCATAGATAGACAGATTTCTGGGTCCTCCATTCTATTCCATTTGTCTATGTGCCTGTCATTTTACCAGTACCCTAGTGTTTTGATTATTGAGGCTGTGTAGCAGTTTTTGAGATCAAGGAGTGCTATGCCTTCCACTTTGTTCTTGTTTTTCAGAAGTGCTTTTCCTGTTCCAGGTCTCTTTCTTCTTGAAATAAGATTGCCTTTTCTATCCTTTTGAAAAATTAATTTGGTATCTGTATTGGGATTGTGTTAAACACGTAGATTGCTCTTAGTAAAATTGACATTTGATATCTGTATTGGGATTGTGTTAAACACGTAGATTGCTTTTAGTAAAATTGACATTTTTACTATATTTAATCCTTCTATCGATGTTTGTTTCTTTTAGGCCATTGATTGCATCACAGAAATATTTCGTAGTTTTTTTCTGTAAAGGTCTTTTCTATCTCTGGTTTATTCCTAAGTAACTTAATTTGTAATTGGTTATTGTAAATGGTGTTACTTTCTTTGTTTCCTTATCTGTGTTTTCTCTGTTATTGTGAGGAATCCCACTGACTTTTGTATATTGCCCTTGCATCCTGCCACTCTAATAAATTGGCCTACTAGCTCGAACAGATTTTTGGTTGAGTCTTTGAGATTGTTTATATACACTATCATGTAATCTTATTGCCTGATTTTAAATCTGAAAGGTGTTCGACGGGGCCGCAACCTTTCTTTGTACCCATTCAATCTGAATACAGTCTAGGTAATTCAAGACACTGGACTGTATAAAGAAGAACATGGCCTCAGGATCAAAGGAATAGTCATCAACAACCTGCTTTATGCAGATGGCACACCTTGCTTGCTGAAAATGAGGACAACTTGAAATGCTTGCTGCAGAATCTCAAGGACTACACCTTTTAATATATGCTACGTATTGATATAAAGAAAACAAAAATCCTCACCACCAGGCCAATAGGAGACATCATAATAGGTAAAAAAAAAAAAGATAAATTGCCAATGACTTTCCCTTGCTTGGATCCACAACCAACCTCTTTGGTACAAGAAGCCAAGAAATTTAAAAAAAAATTGCATTGGGAAAGTTTGCTGTTAAGGACCCGTCTAATGTGCTAAAAAGCAAAGATGTAAGTTAGAAGGTTTAGGTGCACCTAACAAAAATCATGATCCTTTCAATCTCTTTATTTATTTGAAAGTTTGGACAGTGAATAAGGAAGACAGAAGAATTGATGTCTTTGAGTCATGGTATTAGAGAAGAGTGCTGAATATCCTAGGGACTAGTGAAATGACAAACAAATATATCTTGGAAAAGGGATAGCCAAGGACCTCCTTGGAGGCATGGAGAGTGAAGCTTTATCTCAGATATTTTGGGCATGCTCTGGGTCTTAGGAAAAGGACTTCATGTTTGGTAAGGTGGAGGGTAAACAAAAGAAGGGAAGACTTTCTATTTAGATTGACACAGAGACTGTAAATGGTGATCTTGAGAGTGTTACAGATGATGAGGATGGCACAGGATAGGACAGGGTACAGAACCATTGTTCATAATTTTGCTATTAATCTTCATTGTTGTTGGTTGCCTTTCAGTACAAACATCACTCCTAGCAACCTTATAAACAAAAGGCCTTACCCTATTCAACCATTTATATTTATCAAAGTTCCTGGAGGCATGTTATTTGGGAAGCAGGTACAACTCTTGCTTCCAACCCTGTCATAGTATGTTATTGTTGTTATGTGCCATTTAGTTGCTTGCGATGTATAGGACCCTATGTATAGGAGCTCTGAAACCTTCCTTGTCCTGAGCCAGTCTCACTAATTCTGACACATCAACCCCCATTGTCCCAGTTATTATATCAATCCATCTCATCCGGGGTCTTCCTCCCCTGTGTCTGTCTACCCTTCCATGCATGTACTTCTCCAAGAACAGACCTCTCCTGGTCACACACACAAAATAAGTGAGGGAAGCTTCAAAATCCTAGCCTCCAAGGAGAGACTTGGTTTCACTCCCTCCAAGAAAGACCTATTTGTTTTCTTGGAAGTCCATGGTATGTTCAAGACTCCTCTC
>NW_006399752.1:10940115-10941719 GCF_000299155.1 Elephantulus edwardii
AATCAAGGTAGTGTCATCTGCATAATGTAGGTTGTTGATGAGTCTTGCTCCAATCCTGACGTCACATTCCGACTCATAAAGCCCAGCTTTCTGAATGATCTGTTCTGCATAAAGATTGAAAAGGTATGGAGAAAGGATACTCCTGACACATTCCTTTCCTGATTTTAAGTGTGTATCCCATGCAGTGTGTCCTTGTTGTTTTCTGTGGACTGTTTCCTGGTCCAAGTATAGATTTCACATGAGCACAATTAAATGTTCTGAGATTCCCATTCTCCTCAAGGTTAACCACAATGTTTTATGATATACACCTATAGTATATTAATATTTTGTAAATAAGATATTTCATATTATTTAAATCCAGTGGTACCATTGGTCACAGAAAACCACTAACTCTATTATTATGTATGTTTATATATCTTGCCTCAATGGTATTTTTAATAACTAGTTCAACTGTATAAATTAATAAGTTCTTGAGTTTTCACTTGACTACCTTGTGATCATAGAGTTTTATGGTTAAAATTATCTTGGATTAATCTATCGCCATTATTAGATTTTTTTCCATGAATTTTTCACAAAAGAAGATGATTGACAAAATTGGTATATTTACCTCTGGAACCTCTAAATTGTATTATCTGGTAGCATGAATCCTCTTAATCTTCACTAATTACTCTTAAGAAATATCCTTTTTTTGAGGTTAAGTCAAATCTCACTTATTAATGAGAACCAGTATTCAATTCTAGAAATAAAGTTATAGAAAATAATCAAATTTTTAGGTGAAGCAGAACAAAAAATAAATTAGGCAAAACATTGATTAGAGAGCATGATGTATAAATATTTAGAAATAAATCTGTTTTAGTTAAACCATTACATGGTGTGGAGAAATCTATTCTTGGATGTGTAATTATAATAAAGGAACAAAAACTCTACAGGTAAATCTTCTAGATAATTTGATGTTTAAATAATTTTACTTCTACATATCTTTCCATTACAAGATAAAAATTTTAAATTGTTATTTTTGTTACTGCAATATTTTATAAATAAATAAAAAATAGGCCAGATTATGACTGGAATATCAGTAAAGATATTTACAAAGACTTATTTTATTTCAAGTTTTCTAGTTATTTCAGAAGGGTAAGTAATTCATTCCTACTATCATTATATCCTATATAGTTGTTGTTGTCAGGTGCCTGTAAAATCAAGTACAATTCATAGTGACGCTATGAACAACAGACCAGAATCCT
This sequence comes from Elephantulus edwardii, assembly GCF_000299155.1. Classification (NCBI taxonomy): domain Eukaryota; kingdom Metazoa; phylum Chordata; class Mammalia; order Macroscelidea; family Macroscelididae; genus Elephantulus; species Elephantulus edwardii. Next base: position 10,941,357 of record NW_006399752.1, read on the forward strand.
CTCCTCCCTGTGCCATCCTCACAATCTGACATACTCAAACCTCATTGTTGCAGTGACTGTGTCAACCCACCTGGTTGAGGGTCTTTCTCTTCTTCTTCATCCCTCTATCTTCCCAAGCAAAATGTCGCTTTCCAAGGAATAACTTCTTTTATCAACATTGCCTTAGTAACAATATAAAAACATTTTTTGAGAAATAAAGCAATAAAAGTTTATTCTCTACTTTTAGTTTTTTATTGTTATGTACCATTGAGTTGAAATAGAGTATATTTTCAAAAGAAGTATATTGCACAAGAGGAGATTGCCCTTCTTTCTTGGAGTAACTGGGAGATTTGAATCATGTGCATTTTAGTTGGCACTACAACT
>NW_006399752.1:10942969-10943668 GCF_000299155.1 Elephantulus edwardii
AACAACAACAACTCTTAAATATAGTAATTTAAGTTCATAAATACCCTCTGAAACAGTGTAACTTGATCTACAGTAGATTGCTGATACACTGAATTCTATGTAAAGGTAGATAGACTTGGATGGATTTTCTTAAACGTTCATGTAGCTAAATGGGCCAATAAACAATCGATAGCTTCCAGTAGAAGTTTTTAGGGGTCTTTTTATCAAACCCTGCAAGATACACAAGGGTAGACCAATGAAAAGAACAGAGAGAGATTTAAAAAAAAAATATATATATATAAAGGAGGAAGTTAAGGAGGAAGAAGAGAAGAAGGGGAAAAAAGGGAAGAATTGAAAAAGAAAACATATGTAAGAGATTGGAAGAAAATAAGATCTTAAAACCAGTATTTAGAAAATATAACACGTAATTTTTTTAAACTAAAGCTATTAACAATGGAGAAGAAAGAACATCCTCTGCTGTCACATAAACATATGGAGTACACGTTGTAAATTACAACCTGAATTAGATAAAGACATATTTTTTGGTTCCTCTCTTAGACTGAAGAATACAAAAGCTATAAAAAAACAACACCCCGCAAGTTATTTCTGTTGTTGTTGTTATGTGCTATCGAGTCGCCTGCGACTCATACCGACCCTATGTACAACAGCCCTAAACTCCGCTCTGTCCTGTGCAAATCGCACTGTCTCTGACACTCCCAT
>NW_006399752.1:10946828-10955602 GCF_000299155.1 Elephantulus edwardii
GGATCAGTGTCTCTGAAGTATAGTCGCAATATTTATCGGTCAAAGGTGATGCATCCTGTAGAATTGCTATGTAGATGGGTTATTTCTAGAATAATTTTTATAAATCTAAAATTATTTGTGACTCATTTTCATCAGCTGTTCTTTTCCTCTATTGTTTCCATTTACCTTTTTTTAAAAAAGCCTATAAATTATTCCCATATGCCTTCTTAAACTGAAGACTTTATACAGTATATATTACTTAACAGCTGGTAAATTTGAACTAGCGACATTTTATTTAGCAACACAATGTTTTTACCACAGTACTAGCAAGGAGATAGAACATAAGAACAAAAATTAAGTGATCCAGTTAAATGAGATAGATAAAAAAGAGAACTCTAGGAAGATTATGGAATTATATACAAAGTACGAAATAGGAGACAAAGAAAGGTAAAGTGAAAATCAAGTTTTCGAGTCAATATAATCTTTCTGAGATATTTTAAATCTATGAGCCATTTTTTATTAATCATGCATTTTTTTGCTGTTAAGATTTCTTTATTTGATCACTTTCTAATCAGTGCTTGACACTGCCCATTTTTCTCACAGTATCCTTCCTTTTTTTCTGTTACTAAAAGAATTTTGTTGCTGAAATGTTGTTGTTACTGGAATATCAACATAAATAGTAAAGAGTTAAATAAAGACCATTTTCTTTTTCTTTCCCTTCTCCACTGTCACTGTAAGCTCTGCAATTATTCAACATATTCTGTTAGAAACATTTTCTATCTAGATTTGTGGTCTAAAAAGCAAAGGCAAAACCAAGCAAACAAAATACAAATATTGATAAGTTTGCTTTCCTGTATTTCATAGTTTAGGAGAGAGCAGAAGAATAGTATGCATGGTCAAATAATTGCATACTATTAAAATTCTAAACTCAGCGATGTCAAACCAAGAGAATATTGAAAATGCTTTCCTTTTGACCATTGTTAAAGTTATGATTATTGGTAAGAAAAGAAGAATGAGGAGGACATAGATGTACCCCCCCACACACACACACAGAGAACACACACACACACACACACACACACACACATGAGAGGAGGGCAGGGGAGGGGAGGAGAGTGGAAGAGGGAAAAGGAGAAGAGGAGAGGAGAAAGGAGAGGAGAGAGGAGAGGAGAGGAGAGGGAGAGAGAGGAATAAGAGAGTAATTGGGGTTGATTATTGATTTTAGGAGCTCTGCAGATGCCAAGATTCGTTTTAAAACTGCAATAATTGTTTATGTATGACAAACACATTTCATATACTTAAATCATCTTGACATTACTTTTGATACCTAATACAAAGTGCATACTCGGTAACTAGTACTTTACACTACCACACAACCCTGAAGAACTATTTTGAGTACTTAATTACTTTTTATTCTTGTTAATTGACCCCTCCTAATATTTTCAAACCATGGTTGACTGAATAAATCCATGCAAGAAGACCCTGCAAAAAGGATGGCAGCCACACTCTTTGAAACTATAGAAAAGTACTAGCTTTGTAACATTAGAGAGTGAAAGAAAACTCTGGATAATAGTCAATGATGTTAAAGTTCCATTTTGCATGAATGAGAAGAAAACACATATGTAAACAAAACACTGAAATATTCATACAATGCCAACTATTATTTATAGAAAATTGAATTTGGTTTTGCATTTTGCAAATGGTACCTCATCTCCTTAAACACATTTTCCCCTCATACTATAAGTTAAACTAGAATGAGATATAGAAAAAAGCAAAAAGAGACTGTTCCCTCTTCAGCAATTATCTTCAAAAGGAAGGGTTACAGTAAATAAAGGGAACAAAACAAAACAAAAAAGCTCAATTAGGAAGTAAAACATGAGAAGGGATGCTTAAATGAAAGCATGAGCTTGTCATTCAAATTTAACATCAGCTTACACTCTAACTGGTGTTCCAACAATTTGAAAGCCTTTTTAGTCTTATTGTTTCATTACCTACTATCCATATGCCGGCTGAATGGCAACCCCAGGTGTTACAAAATAGAACTGAGCACTGTAAGATTCTCTTAGTGCTCACTTCAGCAGCACATATGCTAAAATTGGAACGATACAGAGAAGATTAGCATGGCCCCTGCACAAACATGTGTGTGTGTGTGTGTGTGTGTGCGTGTGAGAGAGAGAGAGAGAGAGAGAGAGAGAGAGAGCAAGCTGTCTTGCAATACTGAAGGCACTAGGTTCGAGGTCACCCGCTGCTCTGTGGGCACTTTCCTCCCGTGCAATTAACTGCATCTGAAAACCTGCTGGAGGGACAGGTATGGGTCAGTTCCAACTCAATGGCACACAACAATACACACACACATTGCATTTAAAGCCTATTGTTAGTCACTATGTCAACATGAAGTTCTATTAAAATACTACTGGCGTCTTCAGTTTCACGTAGAAGCATCTGTGGAACTTGATAAATTGACAGGGACATAGTTTCAGCGTTGCAATGCCAAAGTCATCACCATGAGTAGATAATTAGCTTTTTGTGGATCTTTCTCTGTATTTCTGAGCCTGGAAATTATGTGGGAAATTTCCCATAATTCTTTGGAAGGGTCGCTTATAGATTCGAACTGCAGAGAGGAGAGGCCTTTGGTTTAGCAGAATCACTTGCTAGAGAATAAACCAGCCAGAAAACACGGCGATTTCTGACAATATTTATAACAAAGGTATACTTAGAAAGCTATGAGAGGATTTAGGCAGAGAAGTAGATGTGTCTAATGAACACCACAAGACGATACTTTTTTTTCAGTAGGCTAAAAGTCATTATTGATCCATTTAAGCTCAGATGACACAGTCTATAGGAATTTGCACTGTTAACTCAAAGGCAGTGCCTCTCTGGTGGTTTGAATCCACTAGCAGATAAGCAAGAGAAGATGTTCCATTTCCTTTGCCTCAGTTTACAGCCTCCAAAAACTCACTGGGTTAGCTGAGTGGGTTCTGACTCAATGGCAATGAGAAAGATTGTCATTAGAAAAAAGTGTTTTTTGAAATTTTTTTGCAGGTTTTATAGCCCTGAAATATTAAACTGTTTTCAGAATATTAAGCAAAAGAAGGGACTAGTACTTCAGCAAGCTAACAATACATACATATCCACACCTTTGTTTCTTTGTTGTTATTGTTGCTATGTGCCACAGAATCTATTCTGACTCCTAGAAACTCACAAATCATAGTCTATTAACCACAAATCAGAACCTCGCCGTATCTTGTCATCCTCACCATCTCCAACATGTTTGAGTCCATTAGTCATTGTGTCAATCCATGTTGTTGAAGGACTTATTCTCTGACTCTCCACTGTTCCCACTATTAGGCCTTTTTCCGAGAGATAGCCCCTCCTGACAGCATGTTCAAAGTAGGTGAAAAAAAGTTCTACCATCGTTGCCTCTAAGGAGCACCCCAATTAGCTGCACTTCATCCAAGGGAAACTTGTCTGTTCTTTTCGTAGACCATGGAATATTCAGTACTCCAATTCCACAATTCAAAGGTAAAGATTCTTCTGTCATCTTTATTCATTATACAACTTTCAGGTGCTTTATTGAAGACTTTTAGCATTTAATTATAACTATCTGTATTAGGTTGTAATACATAGCATCAACCAGTTAAGAACTAAGACACAAAGGTATAGATACATATGTATTGTAAGATTGCACTAGCCTCTTGTTTTTTTTAATATTCTAAGACAATTTTAATATATCTCAGGAGTGTAAAGACTGTCACCAACTACCAAAGTCACTTTTATGTGACTTAATAGTGTGTAGGTTTGAAGAATGATGTGCACCTGATTAAGGCCATGGTCTTTCCAATAACGTGCTATGCATATGAAAGCTGGAAATGAATAAGGATGACAAAGGAGAATTGAATTGTAGTGTTGGGTAAGAGTACTAATGGACTAGCAAAAGAAAAACAGGTATGTCTTGGAAGAAGTGCAACATGAGTGCTCCTTGGTGGCAAAGATGATAAAGGGACATCATGTTTGGAAAGATGGAGGGTCAGTTAAAGAAAGACGATGTACTGACACAGTGACTACAGCAGTGGGCTCAAGGGTGTCAAAGATGATGATGATGGTACAGGATAGAACAAGATTCAGATCTGTGGTTCTTATTTGACTCGATGGAACTTAACAACAGGGAGAACATGAGGAGTCTTGGTATTGTAATGTTTAAAACAGCCAACCTCAAGATTGATTCTTTACATTTACCTATATGTCTACAAGAGAAAGATGGTATACTCCACTTTCATAAAGATAAATAGAACTGTTCTATAGGGTTTGCAAGATTGTGAATCCTAGTAGGAACGGACAGCCTTGTTTTTCTTCCAAACAGCAGCTGTTAGGCTTGAATCATCCATACTTCAGTCACTTGTTATGCTGCTAAGAGCTGGACAATGAATACAGATGACAGAAGAAGAATTGATTCCTTTGAACTGTGATGTTGGAGAGAAGTGCTGAAAAACCCATGGATTGTCAAAAGAACAAGCAGATATGTCTTGAGAAGGTGCAGCCAGTGAGCTCATGGAGGCAACGAGGATAAAGTAACCTCACATATTCCGAGCATGTTGCTAGGAGAGTCTATTTGAAAAGGAACATCATGCTTCGGAAAGTTGAGTGACAGTGAAAATAAGAAAGATCCTCAACCAGGTGGATTGACACAATGACTTTAGCAATGGAATTAAGTGTGTCAGAGGTTGTGAAGATAGTATAGGATAGGATAGAGTTCAGGTCTGTTTTTCACAGGATCACTGTGAACCATATTCAACTCAATGGTACCTAACAACAACAACAACCATTCAGTCAGCAGCACAATAATTCACCAAGTAATCGAGTAATTCACAAAGAATCCTTATATTCTGATGAATATTATCTCTAATCTAGAAAAGTGCTTATACCACCATTATATGAATATAGTTTAATACAGTCAAAAGACATTTTTTTCAGTATGTCTAAGTCCAATGAAAAGTGAAAATACAAAACTTATCCTATAATTTTTTTCTTTCAAATTAGTTATAAAAAGCATGCTGCAGGTGCAAAGATGGTGTCTATCTGAAGGCAAGGGGATTGAGTATATTCCCGATTACTGAACTAGGGGGAAAAAAAATACGGGATGTTAGTGCAGCGGAAGGAGACTGCAATACTAGGCAGAACACTCCAATGACATAGGGAGAAAGTTGTGGGATTTTTTCTTCTTTCTCCTGTCTGCCATGCTTCTTATGTCTTGCTAACCCTGTTAAATTAATTCTGTGTATAAACCATTTCTTAGCTTTGTGTATTAATGGTTTTATGCCACAATTTCTTATATCCATTTGTCCATGGACTCTTAGGTTGTTGCAGTCAACATGGCAGGTGAGTCAGTCTGTGTACCAATTCTTGATTCCTTGAAATGTACATCTAATAGTGGAATCTGAGGAGCAAATTCTATTTCTATTCCCTAATTTTACATTCCCACTAGCAGTGTATGAGAGTTCTTATTTCTACACATCCTTGACAACATTTGCTTTATGTCTTCTTGAATACAGATATTTTTGCTGAGATGAGGTTATATCTCATTGTTTAGATTTGCATCTCTCTGATGGCCCAGAAAGCACATGGTTCGAGGCCACCAGCTGCTTTACAGAAGAGGGATGGGCAATCTCCTCCCGTGCAATTAACTGCCTCTGAATACCCACCAGATGATCAGTTATGAGTCAGTTCGAACTCTCCTGTACCCAACAATAACAAAAACAATGATATCTATGCAGAACTATAGGGATTTTTATGTAGGGAATACTGTTTTCTAGTTTGTAGATAGGCTATGCATACTTACTATTCCTACTGTCAAGACTTTTATTTCCAATCTTATGTGGAAAAACATGTGTCACTGGAGTTGTGCCAGGAAATCTGGAGGACAACTGCCTGGTTAACTGACTGAAAGAAATCCATATTTATTCTCATTACAAAAAAAGGTGACCAGACAGTGTTACAGTGTAATTATTGTACAATACCACTCAAATCACATGCAAATAAAATCCTGCTGAGGATTGTCCAGAAATGACTGGAACATTGACAGAGAACTACCAGAAATGCAAACTGGGTTTAGAAGAGGCCATGGCACTAGAGGTATTATCATCAACTTTAAATGGATGTCGGCAGAAAGCAAAGCATACTGCATGGATATTGACTATGCAAAGGCATTCGACTGTGGATCACAACAAATTGTGGTTAACCTTGAAGAGAATGGAAATCCCAGACCATTTAATTGTGCATATAAGAAATCTATGTTTGAACCAAGAAGCAGACCTCAGAATAGAGCAGTGAAATACTACATGTTTCAAAATCAAGAAGGGAGCATGTCAGGGATGTGTCATATCTCCATATCTTTTCTATATGCAGAATAGATCATTGAGCAGACTGGACTTTATGAGGAGAAATGTGACATTAAGCTTGTAGGAAGACTCATTAACAACCTATATTATGCTTGCTTGCTAAAACTGAGGGGGATCTGGAATGCTTGCTGTAGAAGGTCAAGGACTGTAGTCTTCAATATGTTTTGAAGTTCAACATTAAGAAGACAAAGATTTTCACTATCAGGCTGATTGACAGCACCATGATGGATGAAGAAGAGATTGAAGTTGTTAGCAGTTATGGCTTGCTAGGCTCCACACCAGCAGTCAGAAAATTGAAAGATAAATTATATTAGGTAAACTGCTGTCAGGTACCTTTCTGGAATACTGAGAAGCAACAATGTCAGTCTAGAAACTAAGGTGTGCCTGATACAGGCCATGGTCTTTGCAATTAGTTGCTATGCATCAGAGAGGTGGGCATTGACTAAGGATGACAGAGGAATTGATTGATGCCTTTTAGTTGTAGTGCTGGAGAAGAGTCCTAAACATACCATAGACCACCAAGAAAACAAATTTGTGTCTCTTGGAAAGGATGAAACACCAAGGTTTTTCTTAGAGGCTAGGATTTTGAAGCTCCACCTCACATACTTTGAGCATGTGGCTAGGAGGGACTGATCCTTGGAAAAGGACATCATGCTTGGAAGAGTGGAGGCACAGTACAGGAGAGAAAGACCCAAGATGAGATAAACTGATATAGTAACTAGGGCAATGAGGGTAGGTGTGTCAGAGTCAGTGAGACTGGCTTACAGTAGACCAGGGTTTAGAGCTATTGTACATAGGGTTGCTATGAGTCACAATTGACTTGATGGCACATAACAATAACAACAGGCATACTTTATTCTCAACATTAGCCATAATTTATTGTGATCCACACAGTCAAATGTCTTTGCATAGCTGAGAAAATAGACATTCTTCTGATACTCTTTACTTTCAACCATAATCCATCTGACATCAGTAATGATATCCTTAGTGCAATGGCCTCTTCTAAATACAACTTATATTTCTGGTAGACCTCTATCTATGCACTTATCCTGGTCATTTTGGGATAATCTTCAGCAAAATATTGCTTGAATATGATGTTAGTGATATTATTCTATAATTTCCTCATTCTGTTGGATCATCTTTTTTCATAATGGGAATAAATATGGATCTCTTCTAGTTGGTCGGCCAGGTAGCTGTCCTCCAGATTTTTTTTTATACAATCTTGTGAACACATCCAGGGCTGCATCTGTTTGTTGAAATATGTCAATGGGTATTCCATCTATACCCTGGGGCTTTGTTTTTTGCCAATTCCTTCAGAGAAACTGAAACTTTTTTCTTTACTATTTTTGGTTCTTGATCATATTCTACTTCCTGTAAAGGTTCTGTGTCAACCAATTATTTTGGGTACAGTAATTCTGTGTATTCCTCCCATCTTCTTTGATGCTTCCTGCATCATTCAATATATTGTCCATAGTGTCTGTATTGAAACTTGTGGCTTGATTTATTCTTCAGTTCCTTCAACATAAGAAATGCCTAATGAATTCTTCTTTTTTGACTTTTTTGGTTTTAGCTCTTTGCACATTTCCTTGTAATACTTCACTTTGTCTTCACAAGCATCCCTTTGAAATGTTCTGTTCAGCTCTTTACCTTCCTCATTCCTTCCCTTTATTTTGCCTTCTTTGGTTTGTAGTGAAATATTCAGAGTCTCATCTGACATATGTCTTGGTCTTTTCTTCCTCCTTCAGCTCTGTAATGATGTGTTGTGTATTTGGTGTTTTTTGTTTGTTTGTTTGTTTGGTTTTTGTCTTCCTGAATGATAGTCTTGATATTATTCCACAAGTCATGCTGGTTTTCATTTATTAGTGCTCAAGGCATTAAACTTGTCTTGAGATGGTTTTTAAATTCATGTGGCATAAACTCAAGGTAATATTTGGGTTCTGTGGTTATTTGAAAATTTTCTTCAGCTTCAGTTTGAACTTATGATCAATAGTTGATGGTCTGCTCTATATTTAGTGCCTGGTCTGGTTTTCACAACTGATACCGAGATTCCACTACAATTCTTTTCACAGAAGTAATCAATTTGATTCCTGGTAAAGTCCATGTATATTCACTGTTTTTGTAAAGGTGTTTGCATGAATAAATCACCTATTTAAAAAATTCTGTCTTTCTCTCTTCAGCATCATTTCTGTCACTAAGTCTGTATTTTCTAACAATTGGTCCTTCATTCTTGTTCCCAACTTTTACATTCCAGTAATAAATTATCACTAATGAATTGATTGCATAGTTAATCAATTTTAAACTGCAAATGTTTGTAGATATCTTCTATTTCCTCATGTCTGGCTTTAGTTGTTTGTTCATATATTTTAATAATAATGGTATTGACAACTTTTCCTTGTATGT
>NW_006399752.1:10956326-10968233 GCF_000299155.1 Elephantulus edwardii
AATGCAACCTAATTATTCCTCACTTTTTAATTCCATGCATAGCAGATCATATAATTGTCTGATTAAAAGTCACCCATACAAATCCATCTCAGCTCTCCAGTGCCTGGTATGTCAATATTTATGCATTGTATTTATTTTTTAACAATGTCCAATTTTCCTACATTCATATTTTGTATATTCCACAATCAAATTATTAGTAGCTGTTTGCAGCCATACCTAATTTTTACTAAGAATGGGAATCCCAGAATATCTGATTGTACATATGTGAAACCCAGACCTAGACCAAGAAGAAGCTGTCGTCCAAACAGAGCAAGAGAATACTGAATTACTCAAAATAAAAAAAGGAGTGCAGTGTTATCATTTTTCCACACCTTTTCAATCTACATGCAGAAGAGATCATTTGGGAGGCTGGACTTCATGACAAAGAATGTGACCTCAAGATAGTAGGAAAACTCATCAACAATCTGCGTTATGCAGATGACCCCCTGAAGCTTAGTCTCATATACTTAAAGAATCTTGTTAGGAGAGACCAGTCCTTGGAGAAGGACATCATGTTAGGAAGGATAGAGGTACAGCACAGTAGAGGTAGACTCTGGATGAGATGGGTTTACACAGTAACTTGGGCAATAGGATTAAGTGTATTAGAGTCAGTGAGAATAACTCAGAATAGGACAGAGTACAGAGCTATCATACTTAAGTTCGCTAGGTTTCTGGTGACTCCGTGACACATAAAAACGATGACATATGTTTAAGACTTGAATTACAATATTAGAGTTTTCATGAAAGTGAAATAGAGCTAGCATTGGTACAGATCATTTTAGATGATCTAATTTATGTAAAGAATTAACCAGTTTATTAGCATTCTTCAATGTAATTTGAGATTAAAGGCCCAGGTATGAATAAAACATTTCTTTGATTGCCATAGTCTTTTGCACATACCCCTTTCAGGAACATTGTGTAGAAAGTAATTTACAAATCTTTGAGGCTATTTTTGTTATGTATATACCATGGACAAATAAGTCAAAGGATATGCTGTACTGTGGAAAGAATATAATATTTAAGTCTCTTACATTCAAAATTTAGTACAATTTGAGAACACAGTCATTTTAGAAAGTGCATTTTTGGTTTATGTTTTTATTTAAATTTTATATTATATTGGTTTGTAGCCTTCAATATGGATTGTATGGATGTATGTGTGTATAGAACTAATCATCATTTATGTATGCCACCATTATAAGAAATTATGGAGTCGTAGAGTTTGATAGTTGGAGGGAAAGGGTGAAGGTATTGGAAAACAATTTAGTGAGAACATGAAAAGATAAGGTATATGGTTTTTTAAAAAGGTAATTACTAAGTGTTTTGTACTATATACTCTCTTAAGTTGTGGTAAATAAAGTGGCAGCATTTGACATCATAATATATAAATAAACTGATACTTATTTCCACAAGGTGTGATATTTGATATCAGATTTTTGCTTCATTTTCTTGGCTAACCAAATCCAATTCAGCATTTGTGCTGGACAAGAGTAGTTGGGGTGTAACCTCATCCTCTCTGACTACAGATCTCTGTGTTCTTAAGTACATTGTCAAGATATCAGATGAATATCTCTTTCAAATTTCCAAGCCAAACCAAATGGTGAAGTAATAATTACAGGAAGACTGAGTGTGTATCTGAAAGAAACATTATGCAAAGGGACTCTGTGAATATGCAACTAGAACTAGGTTTTAAAATTTATATTGAAATTTTATTTTCCTTTTCCACAGAATTCTTTGCGGATAAGTATATGAAAATGTGTATTTCTTCTCAATTTCTGATTTACTGAGACAGTAAATTGGTTACTACAATACACTTAGGATTATTGTTTGTTGCTTCAAAATTTTAAAGTGACACTTTGTTGTTGTCACTGTTGTTTTTATCTTTTAATTTTAATGAAAGTTTATAGAAAACTTGAATTTCCATTCATCTACTGTTGCACTTAAAAAAATTCATTCATTTTTGCATAACTGTCTCCTTCCTCTCCCCAGTCCATTTTGCTATGCACCTCTTATTCTGTACTGTTGTCACCTAATCATAAATTCCTTTTAAAAGGCACTTTCCTTGTTCTGTTCCAAAGCAGGGTTCATTATTTATCACATTTTTTCTTAGTTTTCCCCAACCCCCATGTCAGTCCTGTTTTATAATAGTGGCATTATTCAATCATTGTCCTTTTGTGACTAAGATATTTGCTCTACATAATGTCTTTTAGATCACCCATGTTGTTTGGCATTTTATGAGTTCCTTGTTTTTCAATGTTGTGTAGTAGTCCATTGTGTGAATATAACATAGAAGGGTTTTTTTTATCCATTCGTTTTTTATGGGCACCTGAGTTGCTTCCATCTCTTTGGTATTATGAATAATGCAACAATAAATATGGGTGTGCATATATCTGTTTGGGTGGAAACTCTAGTTTCTTTAGTAGTATTTTCCTAGTAGTGGAGTTGCTGGATCAAATGGTATTTCTATTTCCAACATTTTGAGAAAGCAAAAAGTGGCCTGTTTTGTGTTTTTGTGTCCTTGTTAAGAGCCATTGAGTCACTTACAACTCATAGTGACTCTATGCGCAACAGCTCTGAACCCTGACGTATCCTAAGCCAGTCTCATTGTCTTAAACACTATCCTAGTTATTATAGAATAGGGGTTTTTTCACATAAAACTTAAAAAGAATCATAAACCTTAGTTTTAGCACATAGATAAACACAAAATTTACTCAAAATATGTCAGATGATTATATTGCTTCAATTAATAATGATACCAAATTATATGTCCTATCAAACTAGAAAGATTCTTATAATATCACTGTCAATTGTATGTTAAAATACTATGAAAATTACCCCTCTTTCTCAGAGTAAAGCAGCTGTTTATTTCACTAATATCAGGTTGAAAAAAAATTAACTTGTAAACTTATATCACCATAAATTGGTTCTATAAACATAATTCCTCCTAATGCTTATTGCCACAATTTACAGGGCATATTTTTCCCACCTCTCTAAAAGCATATTTAATAAAACAAGATTCCAAATATAAATATCTGAATGAGATATACCTATAATCTTATTTCAAAATAACGTTTTCCTTATAAAAACAAACTTAAAATCATTTAAAGCAATATAATCCATTATCATTCTTACTCTTTATTAGGTAACCATAAATTAACAGAATACTGAAACCAGTTGCATATAGTATCTCTATGGGGGCTCTTTAAATACCAAGTGCCCAATTTCTCAATACATGATAATTGGCAAAGATGATAATAATATGTTAACTCATTTCCCAAAGGACCTGTTTACTCTCTGTTGGTTTTCCAATCCATCTGCTTTGGAGCATTGAATAGGAAAGATGTCATTAAGTTATTACTCATAAGAAGTATAGAATGTTCTATAATGTAAAGTTTAAAAAAATTCTCCTTATACATATATGTATAGAAACACATATAAAAATATGTGCACATATACATGGAGTGCTCAATTCAATACAATATTTTTAATTATTTTTTTTACAACCTCTAGTCTTTGTATTCCAAAGCTTACATCAGAAATCATTTTGCTGAGACACAAATGGAGAAAAGGCCTGATCTTCTGTGCTTTTCTATCATCTTCACTTTTTTTAAAATAATTATGCCTATAAGTATTTAGTGGTTTTTTTTTACCTCTCCCATAAAACACTTATTTTCTTCTGCAGTAGAGAAACCATATGAGCCATAGAGGAATGCTAGAGACTGATTCTTTCTCTTCAGAAAGATTCTGCTTATCTCCAGAGTTACAGACTCTGGTAAATCTTTGCAGGCTATTTTCTTAATTTTTCTCTATGAGGGATCAGTAGCATGTAAAAATGCCCTATACTATGAGGAAGTATGAAGGTAGAAATAGATTTATACACCTTCATATTCAACATCTCTTATTTGATGCCATATCTTTGGTTTCTAAATTATCTGAGCTGATGAGACAAGCAGGCAATTCCTTTGTTTATTATTTTGCATAATATAAGTATTTCATGAGGTGGGGCTTATAATGACATGTCATTGTTGTTGTTACATGCCATCAAATTGTTTGCAACTCAAAGTGACATTATGTACAAAAGCTCTATATGTTGCTCTATTGTGAGCCAATTTCATTGTCTCTGACACACTTACTCCCAAATGCCCTGTCACTGAGTCTATCCATCTCATCCAAGGGTCCTCCTCTCCTGCATTGTCCCTCCACCCTTTCAAGCATGATGTCTTTCTCTAAGGACTGGTATCTCCTGGCAACATAACCAAAATATGTCAGATGTAGCTTCAAAATCCTTACCTTCAAGGAGCAGTGTGGTTTCAAATTCTTCATATCAGACCTGTTTGTTCTCTTAGCATCCATGGTATGCTCAATGTTCTTCTCCAGCACCACAAGTCAAAGGCATCAATTAGTTTTTGTCATCTTTAGTCTTGTTCAGCTCTCTGATGCATAGCAAGTAATTGCAAAGACTGACATTGTTGATCTTCAGTACTCTGGAGAGGGAGGACAGCAGACTTACCCAAAGCAATTTGTCTTTTAATTTCTTGGCTGCTGGTATCAATGGTGTTAATTATGGAGCCAAGTAAGTTGAAATTGTTAACAATCTCAATCTCTTCTCCATCTATCATGATGCTGCCAATTGGCCTAGTGGTGAGAATCTTTGTTTTCTTGTTGTTGAGCCTCAATCCATATTAAAAGTTGCAGTCATTGACCTTCTGAAGCAAATGCCTTAGGTCCTCCTCAGTTTAGGCAAGCAAGGTTGTGTTCTCTGCATAACACAAGTTGTTAATGAGTCTTCCTCCAAATCCTGATGCCATATTCCTCCTATATAAAAGTATTCGTTCATTATAAGTGTTCGACATAAGGCCACTAAGAATTAGAGCTGAATCAAAGACAAACAAAAATGTATATTGGCTACTTTTACTTACTCTGAGTATAAGAAACATAAATTTTGTAACTATTTTAAGTTCTCTTCTGATAAAAGCTTTTTTCCTGATAAAAGCATGTATATCCTAATAATATATAATGTCAAAGATTCAACACTATCATTTTATGTGTTATTTTATTTGTATACTAGGTCTAATTCTATGGAAAGGTTCCAATTCTACTACTTCTCCACCAATCTGTGGTGATGTCTATGTTGCTATGATAGGAGCTGTGACTGGCATATCAAATAATAGCAGGGCCAACCTTTGAAACAGGTTTAACCAGAATTTCCATGTTAAGACAGCTGATGAAGTATATCGACTATCTGCTTCTGAAATAATTTGGTATGAAAATACTGAGAATAACAATAGAGTATTATATGATGAGTCTCCAGATTAGAAGACTACTGGGGAAAAGCTGTCTCCTCAAAACAGAACCTTCCTTCAAGAAGTGGGTAGAGAAAATCTTTGAACCAATTAAGAGCTTTCATTTGTTGATGTGGTATGATTCTAAATGAGAAGGAGCAGTGTGAACATTCAATAAGTGGAACATAGAATGTATTTTATATGAATGGAAGAAAAATGGGAAGTTGTCAAAAATGAAACGGAATGTATAAAATCAATACCTTGGGCATTAGTCGAGAGAGTTCTGTTAATTGAGTGATAAAGAGTTGTACTGAAACCCAAAGACAGGCAGTTTGACTCTACCAGCTACTCCATGGGAGAAAGATGGTTACTCTCCTCTTGTAAAATCTGAACCCTCTAGAGGATCAACTATGAATCTGTTCCAACACAACAATAATAAAAACAGACATTACTGTATCACATGAAATAGTATTAACCATTTTGAATTGGAAAATTAAATGATTGATTATGTTTGGATTGGTGTGTGGATCACAACAAATTGTGGCTAACCTTGAGGGAAATGGAAATCCAGAACACTTGCTTGTGCTTATGCGAAACCTACACTTGGACCAGGAAGCAGTCCTCAGAACAGAATAAGGAAACACTGCATGGTTCAAAATTGGGAAAGGAATGCATCCAATCTCCATACCTTTTCAATCTATATACAGAACAGATCATTTGAAAGCTGGGATTTATGAGGAGGAATGTGGCATCAGGATTGGATAACATACATTATACAGATGACACAGCCTTGACTGCTAAAATCAAGGAGGACCTGAAGTGCTTGGGGCAGAATGTCAAGGATTCTATTCTTCAATCTGAATTGAAGTTCAATATCAAGAAGACAAAGATTTCTCACTACTGGGCAAATTGGCAGCGCTGTGATAGATGGAGAAGAGATTGAGGCTGTTAACAATTACAGCTTGCTCAGCTAGGCTACACAATAAACATTCTTGGCACCAGCAGCTAGGAAATTAAATGACAAATTGCACTGGGGAAATCTGCTGTCAGGGACTTCTTTCTCTAGAGCACTCCAAAGCAATGATATCAGTCTAGAGACTAAGGTGTGCCTGATCTAGGCCATTATCTTTGCAATTACTTAATATACATCAGAGAGCTGGATTATGACTAAAAATGAAAGAGGAAGAATCGATGCCTTCAAATTGTGGTGCTGGAGAACACTTTTGAGCATACTATGGACTTTAAAATAAAAATAGGTACGTCTTGGAGAGGGTGAAACCCAGTTTCTCCTTGGAGACTAGGATTTTGAAGCTCCATCTGACATACACTGGGCACATTGCCAGAAGGCACTGCTGCTTGGAGAACGACATCATGCTTGGAAGGTGGAAGGATGGCTCAGCAGAGGAAGACCCCAGATGAGATGGAATGATGCAGTAACCGGGACAATGGCGGTTGGTGTATTGAAATCATTGAGACTGGGTAAAGATAGGACAGGATTCAGAGCTGCTGTACATAGAGTAGCTATGGGTTGCAGGCAACTTGATAACATATAATAACAATTATAACATGTTTCAACTGAAGAGGAATAACATGACATTTATTTTAAAAAAATAAAATCTCATATGTTGTTGTTGTTGATTGCCGTCAAGCTGAGCTCGACTCATAGAGACTCTATGAACAAAAGACCTAATGCCTTTCCATAGTTATTGTTGCTTCTCCAAGTTCGTAGTTTCCAGAGGCATGTGGTTTAGGAAGTGGATGTCACTTCTGATCCCCAACTTGTTTTACAACTAGTGGTGCCACCAAACACTGTCCACAGTGGGAAGCACTATGGTATTTGATATCCCCATGGCATAAGGTTCAGTATCACAGCAAACCCAAGTTACCTCATACAGCACATTGACAAAGAGTGATGTGCAAAATGGAAGAATATTCCTCCAGATAAAATAACTAGTCTCATTTAGCAGTGGTTAAGTGTTGTCAAGTCAAATATCACTCAGAGTAAGCTTTGCACAAAAGACCTGAACTCTGTTGCATAATTAACGTCATTTCTTTACATTTGTAAGAGCGTTTCTAGAGTTTCCAGAGGTATTTAGTTTAGGAAGTGGATGTCCCTCCTGCTTCCCAACATGAATCAGTCTGGAAACTCATAAACATTGTACATGATGGGTAACCATTGAGTGGATAATATTCATACTCTCACACAAAACAACAACAACAAAAAAAAAACCCAACCCCCCAAGAAACAAACAAACCCCTGTTAGTATAACTATTAATCAAATTTCTCAACCAGCTACTAAAAGCAGAGATGAAAAAACAGAATGGTGAGCAAAGGAAAGGAACACCTTTAACTAGGTGCATTGACAAGGTGACCGTTGCAATGGGCTCTTGTGTGTTAGGAAGTGTGAGGATGGCACAGGATAGAACAGGGTTCAGATCATTTGTTCATAAGGTAGTGATGAGTCATACTTGGCTTGATGGCACCTAAAAAAAAGGATAAGATTTCAAAAGTTGGTTATAAAATAGAGTGATTGGCAATTGGAAATATGGTATTGGTGGTAGAAATGATATCAGCATTCTTTTAATCAAATCATCTATAATCAATGAATTTTTCATTTAAAGTATCTCCTTCCATGTGATTAATTATCTCTGAAAACCCACCAAAGAGTCAGCTATGGGTCAATTCCAACTTTACGATCCAAAACAATTGTGACAAAATATGAAGACCTCACTAAATGATTTATGTAAGAGTCATATTTATTACATCTGCATAAAAATATGGTGAAGAAGCTCAATATTTTTAGTTTAAGAGCGAGATTAGAGACCAGATAGAACACGTAATTAATTGTTCAGATGGAAGTTCAAGTTGAAGATAAAGAACTAACAAAAGTCCACAAAAGTAAAAATGTGACCTTAAGTGTATGTTATCTGAATTTAGAGATTATTGAAAAATAGATTTGATCCATTAATGATTAATAAATAAAATCATATGAGTAGGCAATCAAAGGGCAACATTTGTGAAGAAATTAAAAGTTTATTAAAAAGATAAAAGGAAATACCAGAACACATATCAGAAAGGACTCTGAAACTTGTTCTGTAATGTAGATAATCTAAATTAAAGGCATGAAATGATGAAACAAGAGAAATGAACAAATTTCAAAGGGTCATTTGAAAAGACAAAGAAAGAATTAAATATACAGAGACCTGGCATTGTTGTTGTTATATGCCATCGAGTCACCTGTGACTCAAAGGGAACCTATGTACAATGGCCCTAAACCCTACTGTATCCCTTGCCAATCTTATTATCTCTGATAGCCTATCCCCATTCCTGTAGTGACGGAATCAATCCATCTCATTGAAAGTCTTCCTCTTTTGCGTTGACCCTTCAACCTCCCTAGCATGACGTCCCTCTCTAAGGACTGATCTCACCTTGCAACATGTCCGAAGTATGTGAGACAGAGCTTCAGAATCCTTCCCTCCAAAGAGCAGCCTGGCTTCACTCTCTCTAGGATGAACTTGTTTATTCTCCAAGCAGTCCATGGTATATTCAGTACTTTTCTCCAGCACCTAAGCTCAAAGGCTTCACCTCTCCTTCTATCATCCCTAGTCATTGTCTAGCTCACTGATGCATAGCAAGCAATTACAAAAACCATGGTCTGTATTAGGCGTACGTTAGTCTCCAGTCTTACATCTTTACTCCCTAGTACCTTGGAGAGGTCTCTGAGAGCTGACTTTTCCAATACAATTTGTTTTTTAATTTCCTAGCTGTTAGTACCAAGCGTGTTGATTGTAGAGTCAAGCAAACTGAAGCTTGGCTTCAACAATCTCAGTCTCTTCATCATCCATCATGAAGCTTTAAGTCAACAATCTCAATCTCTTCATCATCCGTCATAATGTTGTCAATCAGTTCAGTGGTGAGAATATTTTCTTGATGTTGAGCTTCAATCAATATTGAAGGCTGCAGTCCTTGACCCTCTGCATCAAGCACATCAGGTATCAGCTGTGAAAACTAGGCCAGGTGCTGATTGTGGAACAGATCACGAACTACTCATAAGCAAATTCAAGCGAAGCTGGGGAAAAGTAAATCCACAGGAACCAAAATTTGACCTTCAGTCTATCCCACACGAATTTAAAAGCCATGAGGTGGAACAGGTTTGAGGCCTTGGACATTAATAAGCAAAGAACAGAGGAGCTGTGGGAGGATATTAAGAATATCATGCAGGAAGAATGCAAAAAGCCATTACAAAGACAGAGGATAAAGAAAAGACCAAGATCAATGTCAGAAGAAGCTCTAAATATTACATTGGAATGCCAAGAAGCCAAGGCAAATGGAAGAAATCAAGATAGTAAAGAGTTGAACCTAAGATTCCAGAGGCAGTGCAGGAAGGCAAAGGAAAGTATTACAATGAAATGTGCAAGAAGCTGGAGTCAGAAAATCAAAAGGGCCGAACTCACTCAGCATTTCTTAAGCTGAAGGGACTGAAGAACAAATTCAAGCCTTGAGTTGTAATACTTAAGGATGCTTTGGGCAGAATTTTAAATGATCCAAGAAGCATTAAAAGAAGATGGAAAAAGTACACAGAGTCATTGTACCAAAAGGAATTCGTGGACACAGAATTTCATTAAACAATGTATGAGCAAGAGCCTGTGGTGATTGAGGAGGAAGTTCAAGCTGCTCTGAAAGAACTGGCAAAAAACAAGCCCCCAGGAATTGATGGCATATCAATTGACATTGAAATTGTTCCAATAAGCAAGCAATAAGAGTAGACCTATTTTTGCTAAGTAAAATCAAACTTCAAGTTCTTCACTTGACAGTCATTGACACCCAAGGTAGGGGTAGAGAGTAGCATTTTCATTACTTATGCATGGGCATGTGGTTTCAGACTTCCCATATTTCCTCATGATTATCTGACTGGTTTAGGTAGATAGGGGTAACTCTCCTGTTCTCTGTGTAACCTGCACCAAACTTGGGGCATGATCTCTTTAATACTGTGGCATCATGACTGACTGTAGTGGTGGTCGTGGTGTTGATGATGATGTTAGTGACCTAGAAGTTGGTTTAGAGTCATGTTGTTGTTTTAAGTGCCAACAAGTCAAATGCAACTCATATCTATCCTATAATCAACAGATCTGAATCAGATTCTATCCTGTTCCATCTTCACGATCTCTCACACAGTGACTGTATCAAATAATTTTATTAAGGGTCTGCCCTCATTTGTTTGTTCTCCAACTTCCTAATCATGGTGTCACTTTACATAAGTAGCTTCTCCTAGAAACATGCCTCAAGTATGTGAGACACAACTTCACCATCCTAGCCTCCAAGGAACACTCTGGCGTCAGTTTTTCCAAGATACAGCTGTTTGTTCTTTTGGAAGTCCATGAGATATTTAATACTCTTCTCCAACATCATAGCTCAAAGGTATCAATTCTTCTTTGATCATCCTTATTAATTTCCCAGATCTCAGGTGCATAGTAAGTAATTAAAAAGGCCATGGTTTGAAGCAGGTGCACATTAGTCTTCAACTCATATCATAGCTCCTCAGTAATTTGGAGACTCTCCTGACAGTGAACTCTCTCAATGCAACATGTCTCTTTATCTCTTCACAGCTGATATCAAGAGTGTTGATTGTGGATGCAAAGAAGATGAAATAACTAACAATTTCAGTCTTTTATCCATCTATCATATTTCCTATTGATCTAGTGGTGATAATTTTTGTGTTCTTGATATTGAGATGCAATACCTATTGAAGGTTTTGATTTCTACCACAAACGTTTTAAGTTCTTGTCACTTATAGCAAGCAAGGTTGTATCATATGTATAACACAGGTGATTGGTAAGTTCCTCTGATCGTCATGCTGCATTTTCCTTCATAGACTCCAGCTTCTTCATAGACTTATAAGGAATCCATAAACAGAACAAAGCTCATTGCTGTAGTCACTGTCGCAATGCACTTTACTGAGAATTTTCCTCTTTAATTTTCTCTTTTGTAGACCTTCGCTTTCTCTGAAATATGACATCCCTTCTCAGGGATTAGCCCCTCATAACAATATATTCAAAATATGTGAGAGGAAGTTTCACCATTCTTACTTCTCAGGAGCACTTTGGCTGCATTTCCTCAAAACCAGATTTGTTTGTTCTTTTTACAGTCCATGGCTCATTCAATATTCTCATTAACGTGTATGTAAATATGTGGTATTTGTCAAGAGTAGAGCTGTTACAGTCTTAAAGCTTTCTGACCTGTTCATCTGTCCCCGACCTTTGCCTAGAGTGATTAGGCTTTATTTGCTGTTATTGTTGTTACTGTGTGTACTGTGTGAAATTCTTGTTTCTTTGTTGCCAATTTCTATGATATAGAAGGCAAAAAATAGAACTCCCCTGAGTTCTGGTGGCACAGTGAATAAGGAGTTGTGCAATTGTGCTGCTTTAGCTTAAAGAGGGTGGGGCTCAAATCTGCCAACTGTTCTGGAGGAGAAAAATGGGCAATCACCTCTGTTATTTACAGCCAAGATGCCTTCTCTCCAACTTTCAGGTTTTTAAAATTATATGTATATACATATAATTGGAAGGGTTTTTACTATATATTTATATA
>NW_006399752.1:10968488-10971368 GCF_000299155.1 Elephantulus edwardii
ATGCATTAAAAGTAAAAACTACAATATCTTACTAGTGATTATTAAGAAATGTATATATTACAAGGTTAATAGAATTTTTTTAAAAATTTCTGAAAATTATACACTACAATATTTTGAAACAGAACTGTCTGTATTTATGTACCTTAACTAGAG
This sequence comes from Elephantulus edwardii, assembly GCF_000299155.1. NCBI lineage: Eukaryota > Metazoa > Chordata > Mammalia > Macroscelidea > Macroscelididae > Elephantulus > Elephantulus edwardii. Next base: position 10,968,642 of record NW_006399752.1, read on the forward strand.
ATTTGCTCCAGTTATCCTGTATTCCATGATCTCTACAAAGATCATTTAGGCCAGCATTCCTTGCAATACCACTCTTTCTCTTTGCAAACTCAAGTATGACTCTGGCTTAAGGATCATCTATATTTCCTCATTATACAATTTCCCCCCTTTGAAATAAAAATTATGTGACAGGCTGTTATGCAGCTAAATGGTAATTTCCTACGTATTTGCCACATCAAGGAATATATAAATAAATCCTCTTTAAACGTTCTTCATCTGTGCATCCACTAGTCACTCTTACAAAGCTCAGAAAGTTTTGTTCATTTATCTTATCATACATTTTATGATTTTATTCTAGATTCTTAATCTGATGCATATTCAGATTGCAAAAATTGTGCTCAGAGCAGTCATGTGCCAAATAACTACTATAAATTTACCCTTAGAGCAGTCGTGTGCCAAATAACACCTACAAAAGGAACTTTTGTTCCTTCATATATTTACTTCTAAACATCATAGTCTAACCAATAATGTGCAGCGCAGTATATTTTACTCTACTTAGAGAAAGCAGATATGTTTCCTCCAGCAACATCTCATTATTTTGTGCAATCAGCGTGTAGGATAGCATTCCTGACGTTATACTTAGACACACAGTTGTAATAGTTTAATTCTTCAGTAGTTAGTACCTCAGTGCAATTTGCAAATACTTAAGGAAATTATTTTATTGTCCCTGAGAAGTGCAAAAGGTAACAAATTTAGCTGTTACCCAAAAAGTTGGAGATTCAAGTCCATTCAAGGTAACTTAGAGGAAAATCTATAATAGACTATTAAAAAGAGAGCCATTGAAAAACCTATCACATAGAATTTTATTCTGATGGATATGGAGTCACCAAGAGTGGGAATCAGTCTGACGATAAATGTTTATTACTATTATTTTTTTCTTAAACAGGAGTTATTTTATACTACAGGAACCCTGGTTCAGCAGTGGAAAGTGATTGGTGCTAACTGGAGTTGAAACCCATCAACTTCTTAGAGGGAGAGAGATGTGACATGCTGCATCCAAAAAGATCTACAGCCTTAGAAAACTGCATAGGGCAGTGCTATACAATCTGTCCTATAAGATAAACTGCTGGGTAACAATGAATTGTGGGGGTTATGTTTTTATCGGGTTTTTTGTTTAAGGATTAAATTATGGCTCTTGTACTCTCTTCAGATGTTTCTTGAACTAATACTGTAGAAGAATGCTGTCACTACTCCACGGGATTTGAGATTTGGTTACTGAGAATTTCTAATATTTGTAAAAGAAATGTATAATCAATATTTATGGTAATTACATCTTAGGATGGGTTGCCTAACAGAATAAAAACCAGAAAACTCATTTTTAAGATGTTGCTTCTGCTACTTCTTCTAAGTATTCTTTGTGAACTTTCTCCATTATCTTCAAACTACCTTTTAAAGGTGTTTTAGACTTTATTCCAAACGTTGTAGATTATACATGTTTGTGTTTTAATCAGATAAACATTTTCATTAAGCATTAAGTCTCCTGGGCTTTAAGCAACAAAGTGCCTGGTGAAATAATTAGGGAGTGAGAAGAATCTAAATGTTTAGCTTTTTATTCTCCTTTCCTTTTTCCAAAGCACAAACAACAAAAGAAACTCTATTAAGGTTTTAATTAATTCCAATTTCCAACTAAAAGAACTGTGAAAAAGGATCTTTGCCTAATAGTTATTTGACTTTTTGTTTGTTCTGTTTGGTGGTTTTGGTTGTTTTTGTTTGTTTCTATGGCCAGGTAAAATTAAGAAGAGTTGCAAACATAGTCACACATGAAAGCATTTAATATGTCTTAAATCATTTCAAATCACAGGGGAGAGTTATGGTTTTAGGGAGCATATTAGGAAAAAGTATATATTCTATTAATTTGTTTTAACACTATTTTTTTCAGTGAAAATGCAGGTGATAATTTTTCCCCTAAAAGTATATATAAAACGTCATTAATTGTATTTGGAAAATAATACATTATTGAAAATTTTAATGACATATCTTTACTTATCATTCTTGTTAGATATTTTTTAAGCTGACCAAATTAGTTTTGTTTCATTTGTTTTAATGTAAAAATAACAAGTGTTGTAAACTCATATTAATTGTGATGATGCTTTCATAAAACTGTATATGGTGAACAAATATTATTATAGGACATCAAAGATATACGTTGGTAGAATTTAAAGAATTTAAAATGCTTTTGCTATCATATATCAGAAAAGGAAAAATAAATCCAAAAGTAAAATCCTCACATATTAATATCAGACAATAAGAGTGAAACATTCTTCTAGGTCATATAGCCCTGGTCTGTCCACTTACTGAACAGAGAGGTAACTCCTGGTTCTGTAAGGCTGAACACTGTGACACTGATGTTTCAAATGTGAGAATGGATACCCATAGTGGACAGTGTTTGGTAAAGCTCCCCGATTAAAACAAGCTTGGAAGCAGGAGTGGCGTCCACTTCCGAAATAGCTTGCCTCTGTAAACCGTTGGAACCTGGCGAAAGGAAGAAAGTTATACAAGTGTCCAGGTCTTTTATTCATAGGGTCGCTATGAATAGCTTATGACTCAATGACACTTAACAACAACAACAACATTAATATTTGGAAATGCATTTCATTTCTATCTATCTGAATTATATTTACTTTTCCTCTATGGTAACTGTATTATTTTTACCTCATTGTAGAAAATAATTTTAATATATATTCTGGG
>NW_006399752.1:10971907-10973898 GCF_000299155.1 Elephantulus edwardii
TTAAAAAGTATAATTGAAAAGCAAATAATTAAAACATTAACAGTATATATTCCTCAAAATATAACTGACTTTTATTTCAAGGAAAATATTTCAAAAGGTTTGTGATTTTTTAATCTTATTTTGCTTTAATGAGATAACTCTCAAGCTTTCATATTTTATATTAATTCATAGTGATAGATATAATTCATATTAAAATACATGCCAACAGGTGTTTGAGGACCAGAAAAAGGACTAAATTTATTAAAATGGGAAAAGCTGAATTAGCATTTTAATGTGATTTAATCTGATAGGAATAAACAAATTATATGGTATGTTGCAGAGGAACAACTTCATTATCAAATATCAAGCTGTGATAAAGAGGCAGTAGATATCACACTTTGAAACACTATACTTGATGAAAAACTGGGATACTGAGACTAACATTAGCTTCCGCATAATATAGCCTAGAATCAGAACAACTATAAGTTTCTCTCTCTGTGCAATTAAGTGAAACTGACTCAAACCTGACCCTCTACTGAGTTCTAGAGGATGAAAATTGGCTAGGGGAAGTCAAAAGTGTATTTTGAACTGACAGAAAGGGCATTGACCACTGACTTTGGGTCAGTAACAACTCCCTATACGTCATACTACCAGTTGTTATTGTGTGCTACTGAGTCAGAACCAACTTGTAATTGACCCTACAAGGCAGGAAATTTTACAGGAGTTAGCAGTGCAACTCCTTATGACAGTGTCACAATTCTAATTAGTTGTCTGATAAAGTAGAAATATTCTCTGTTCTAGGTACAAATATTATCTATATTTTTACTCTTTTTTAAAACACATAATATCTAGCAATAATGCAATAAAAATTGACCAAGAGTTGGACAAAATGTAGAGACTTAAAAAAAAACTCAAAACTACTATGATAAACGTTAAGGGTTTAATATAAAGATTTAAACAAAAAACAAACAAACAAAAACAAAGCAACAACAAACCTAACAACAACAAAAGATGGAAAACCAGCATAAACAATGAAAGACATCAGCACAAAGAAGGAAATCATAAAATACAAGCCAATTGGGAATGCTAGAAGTAGCACAAGTAATCTCAGATGTAAAAGATTTCATTTAAGAAGTTAAAGATTTACTGAAAACAGTTGAGATAAAGATGAAATACAAAGAAAGATTAATAGAAATCATCCAAGAAATTAAAAAAGCAAGAAGATTGAAAAAGAAATGTAGAATCTAGAAAGTGAGGCAGATAAACTTATTTTATTTGAATAGAATTTTTCAAAACTGAAAACAAGAATCAACCCAAAGAAACAAAAATTTCAGTATATACAAGCTAGAGTTAAGTGGAAGAAAAATTTGATATTTTTTAAAAAATACACTGAAGCACATTATAGTAAAATAGCTAAAAGTGAAAAGTAAAGCATCTTAAAAACAGAATAAAATTACACTGGATATCAGGAGAAAAATGATAAGAATTACCAATGTCTTCTTTGAGAAACAATGAAAAATATAAAACAATGAAACATTCTCTTTAAAGTATCGAAAGGTTAAAGCTGCCATCCTAGAATTGCTTTAAAATAAAAAATATCTGTTAACTGTAGAAAGAACTACACAGATTTAAAAACTTTTACTGGGAAAAATCATCAATTTCCACTCAAATTGAACTGAAGAAAATGAAAACAATCCTAGAAAAATAAAAATAGGAGCTAGAGTATATCCTGCTTGAATTTAAAGATCATCTCAATACCACATATGACACTCTGAAATTTAATGATTGAAGGTCATAAGAGTTGTAGGATGAGACTAATGACATCATACATGAAAAAAATTAAAAAGTCATCAGAAAGACAGGAAAGAAAGAAAAGAATGAATGTCACAGAGATTGAAACTTACCCATGAACACAGAGTAGGTAAAGCTAATAGAGGAAACAGTGAACTAAGAAATGGAACAGAAAATTTCAAATGATGGCTTGAGCAGAAAGCACTAAAATGATATGTGCT
>NW_006399752.1:10980388-11004670 GCF_000299155.1 Elephantulus edwardii
CCGGCACATAACAACAATTGTTGTTGTGTGTCGAGAAGTCAGAACTAACTGAGAGCTGACCCTCCAGTGGATTTTCAGAGGCAGTATAATCCAGACGAGATTGCCATCGTTCTCCCACAGAGCAGTGGATGGACTTGAACCGTAGGCTTTCAGGTTGCAGTACAGCTCCTTACCATTAGGCTAGCAGAGCTCTCTGTGTAACAACCGATAGTTGTACCATAGAGTCAGAACCAACCCATAGCTTACTTAACTTCAAGTGGTTTTTCACAGAGGCAATTAATTGGGTTCAGTTATTCTCCTAGATTAGATCTCCTAGAGATTCTAACCCATAAGGAAATTGATTCTTAGAAATGTGGATAATACAGGTTGATGTTTCAGAGACTGAAGAGCAATGGGCCAGGATCCTATAGACTGTCAGTTGTACCACAGCAGATTATTGTGTATCAGGAGAGCCCCATGATCTTTTATAGGCCTCTAGTAGACTGGGACTTGTATACTACCCAAATCCTACCTCCTTAATAAAAACAAACAAACAAAAATTGTTATTGTTCATTACTGTTGAGTCAAGGACAACTCAGTGACCCTTTGAACAAAAGGCCTGAAACCTTTCTATAACCATCGTTGTTTCCAGGTTCATAGAGTTTCCAGAGGCATATGGTTTCGGAATTTGATGTCATTCCTTCTTTTAAACCTTTCTTAAATGGGAGCTCTACCAAGGACTGTCCACCATGGGCAGCCATTATAGCTTTTGACCCCCAATGGCACAAGGTTCAGCTTCACAGCAAACACAGATTACCTTAATACAGCAAACTGACAGGAGAGTGTTGTACAACTTAGAAGAATGTTCCTCCAAAATAAAATAACAGTGCAATAGCAAGCCCTAGGTCCCAAATGACATTTAAATACAAGGGCCCTCAAAATTTCCAGGGGCATGTGGTTTAGGAAGTGGATGCCACTTCTGCTTCCAAACCTGAAACAATGTGGAGGGAGCTCCACCAAACACTGCATACAATGGATAGACAAGTATGGTGTTTGACACAACCTATGGCACAGTTGTTCATCATCACAGCAAACATCAATAACCATTTAGCCTGAAGGCCGCAGACACAAGGGGCCTACCTCTTCTTATAAATTCTGGCATGCCGAATGCTGGTGTGCTATGAGCCAGAGACCCTCAAGCCATCTGGCAAGTCCAACTCACTGATCCCCACTTGGGGCAAAAATAAAGCTAAAAAACTCCCTGAGCAGTCCATATGTGACCCTCAGCAAGAAGCAAGAATCCACCAGCCAGCATAAAACCAATTCCCAATAGCCATCAGCCTGCAGACCTAGTCAGGCATTACCTGCTTTTTAAATTCTGGCACGCCCAAATGCTCGTGGACTTTGTATTAAATTAATCAGTGGCTGACAAAGACATTTTGGCACCACACTAGTAAATAGACAAAAAAAAAACAAACAAAAAAACAAAAAACCCACAAAACCAATGTTGAGAAGAAATAGCACCATTGTTTTATGAGACTGCCAAACACTGATACTAAACTTGATAAATGCATTATAAGGGGGAAAAAAAGAGTTTAATATTCCTCATAAATATAGATGTAAAATTCTTTGTAAATTCTTAGCAAACCAAATTCTGCAATAAATAACCAGTAACATAACCAAGTCAAGTAGTTTCAGCTTTATAATCAGTCAACATAATTCAACACACTAATTGAATAATGAAGAACTACATGTGATCCTCTAAATAGTTGCAGATAGAAAACAACTCAGAATCTGATAATGTGTCTATGAAAAAAATATGGCTAATATCATAATTAATGGCAAAGTCTTGAATACCCTATCCTCAAGATTGAAACAGGATATACTTATTCTTTTCCTAAATGCCACTTAATACATAAGTTTTTTTATCTTTACAAGTTTAATTTCTGGTGACTAAATTCTCTTCTGTGTTTTGATCTTTAGGTCACCACTACAATGAGTTTAATTCTCTCACAAAAAGAAAGAGTTAAATGCCCTTTTTCATTTTCTCTATTTTTTGAAGTATTTACTGGCTCCATATTCTGAAGAATAGACAAAATATACTGTTTGTTACAGAAACATTAATAACAAAAAAATTTGAACAAAGATCACTGAGAAAGAGCAATAGACATAAAGAACAACAATTTCATTTTCAAGACTAAGGTATGCCTAATCTGAGTATTCATTTTATTATGTATGCATTTACTTCGTATGCATGTGAATGCTAGACAACAAGGAAGATGGAGGAAGATTCAAGGTTTTGAAGTGTGGTGTTGATGAAGACTATTGAATATACCAATGACTGCCAAAAGAACAAACGATTCTGTCTTAGTAGAAGCAAAGCAAGTGTGCTTGCTCCTTAGGGGCAAGGATGGTTACACTCATCTCACACGCTTTGGTTATGTTTTTAGGATGGACCAGTTTCTCTAGACACATACCATGCTTATTAGATTTAAGGTCAGAGGAAAAGGGACAGACCCTCAATTAGACGGATTGACACAGTGATTCCAACAAGTACAGCAGTGATTGTAAGGATGTGTGAGAAGGGGCAGCATTTTGTTCTTTGTGTATAGAGTTAACATTGAATTAATACCAACTCAATGATACTGTTATAGATTGAATTGTTTCTTCCCACAAAAATTAATCATTTGTCTGGGCCATGAATCACAGTATGATGACATTATCCTATGTGCTGTAAATGTTAACATTTAGGATATTAATTAGACAGAATTAAAAGCAGTCATATAATGATGTAGTTGTTCTTCAAAATATGATCTGGTATGTAATGGGCCAAAAAGGAGTAAAGAGATTAAGTAGAGATGCAACATCCTTCATTAGGTCACAACCCTAAACTGATGAAAGGGGAGCTTTGCTGAGATGTGGCCTATATCACTTTTTACTTTCAGAGAACTAAAAAAGAGAGACGTGAACAGAGAGAGGGAACTCCCAGCCCTTTGTTTAGCATCATAATTTTTGAAGTACTCCTTTGAAAGCCCATGTTGTTGTTATGTGTTGTCAGGTTAGATCTGGCTTATAGCTGATCCTTCAATAGGTTTTCTGAGATTATAGATCACATGAGAGAAAGCACCCACCCTTCTCCCACAGAGCAGCTGGTATGTTCTCACTGCCTGTCTTTGGGTTAGTAGTATAACTCCTTACCACAAGGTCACAGACCCCCTTTCAGAAGTCCATAGATGGTATTTATTTTATTATAACTAAAGGAAAATATCAAAGACAGAATATGGAGAAGATTTTCACAGAACTGTGCTTTACAATGCTAACACAGGACTAGTGGACAAAGAAAATCAACTATAGATGAATAGAGGAAAGCAATAGTGTGGTAAAAGTCAAGTTACATAAAATAGATTCTATAAATGTATCTAGCAAACCTTGTGTGACAAAATAAAAATAAATACAAAGTTTTCATTTACATTAATAGAAAATAACACCCTAAGAAATTTTAATATCTAGCATTTGTAATGGCAAAATAAAATAATTCCTAGAAAATGTGACTCACATAGTTCTTTTTTACAAACTTTGACTTTGGTTATTATTCTTCAGGACATTACTTTATCAAGCAGAGGTTTTTTTAATAGAATATTCTTGTTTTTTACTTTCATGTGACTCTGGACCCATGGGTCAACAAAGTTCTCCCATCATAACATTTATGCATATTTAAAATACTCATACATATTCAAGAGTTCCAGCTCTTTTTTGCTTATACTAAAGAATTTTCAAATGTTAAAGATCTTTTACTTGTCACCTTCTTTGAAAGTCATTTGCTGTAGGTATGTTTACATGAAAACTATACATTATATAATAAATTTGCAAAACATTTTAGTCACAGGTTAAGTATGACCATTTTATTACTAAAACACACAACTAAACTTTCCTTTCATATTGTGTTATCCTATAGATTAAATTTTATGGACTTATTTCTGCATTATGATTTGTCAAAAGTATTTTGTTTATTTTTCCAGAATTAATCTGGGTGTTTTGTTTCTGTCATGTTGTAGTTTCATTGTCAGATTATAGAAGATTTTCAAGAATATAGTGAATGTCCTCTCATGGTTCACCTTCAAATCTGTACTTTTTCCTAAAAACGTTTTCATAAAGGTTTCAGTAATATATAAAATTTAACCTTGTTTCCTGATACTAATTTTCAGATTTCATTTTAGACTACAATATTTGTTCAGAACAATATTGTTATCAAAATGTCTGGAGTCAAGTATAACCAAGAAGAGATTCATCTACCTTGATTGCTTCCATCTTTTCCCATGAAACTCATTTTTAGAAATAAAATTTAGAATGTTTTAGAAAAAGCTGTTTTTATCAAAAGTACATGTTATTTCTTGGGAGTTTGTATTTGTTTATGTATATGTGTGTGTGTGCTTAATGCTGGCTTTTTTAATGTGCATTCATTCTTTTTTATCCTGAGTATCTTTTAGTAAATTCAGAATAAATGAGACCTGTTTCTTGGGGACATGATTTGTAATCAATGAGACTGTGCACTGTGGAGTCAGAACCGACCCATAGCTGACCCTCTAGTGGGTTTTCAGAGGTAGTTTATTGCTCAGCATGGAATGGCCTATCCTTCTCCAGCAGAGCTGCTGGTGGATTCGAACTTAGTGACTTCAAGATTGCTGTGCAGTTTCTTGCCACGAGGCCACCAGAGCTCCTTGAGAATGTGAAAAGCAGATGTCTATTTGAGTTTCTGGAAGTTAGCACAAATGAGAATTTGTAAGAAAAGATGCAAGGAAGACTTAGATAGGACAAGTATAGAGGTAGGATGGTGAGTGAAGAAGCTATTGCAGTTGAGAATCAAGAAAAGGAAAATCTATTAGTAATGATGAATTAGAAATAAAGGTCAGAGGGAAGAATATGTCAATAGGCAAATGCAATGGTATTGAAATTAATGAAGTAATTTAAAGAACATGTCATTCCTAAGTCATTAATCTGACATTGTCAAATAGGAGTAAAGTAGGAACTTTCCCTGAGATGTAGTGATGTGTGTGGGTTTGTTTTTGTATAGGTGTTTTGTTTTATTGTTTTGTTTTTGGTTTGCATTTTGTTTCCTGAGTTACAAATAAGTAAATATTTTCTGTTGGCTTTGGATATCCAGATCTGACAAATATCTAGCAAAAATCTTTGCCTCTCATTTCAGAATAAAGAATTTAAAAAAAAATCTTATAAATGCGTAAGTAAGGAAAATAAAGTTAAACTGATAAAAAATTGATCTTGTAAAATATTTCATTTTTCTTGGATCCATAGCAATGTGTATGAGGGCAGTAGTTAAGAAATAATTATTGTATTACACTAGACAAATCTACTGAAAATTACATACAAAATGTTAAAAAGGAAAGCTGTCACTTTGAGGACTAAGGTGGACCTGAGTCAAGCCATGATATTTTTACATGCTTCATATACACATGAAAGCTGGAAAATGAATAAATAAGACTGAAAATAAATGATGTGTTTGAATTGTGGTGTTGGTGAAGAATACTGAGTATATCAAGGGCTGCCTCACGAGGGAATAAATACGCCTCTGAAGGACAGCCAGAATACTCCCTAGAAACAAACGCAGTCAACATTCATCTCCCATATTTGGGGCATATTCTCAGTAAGGACAACTCCCTGGAGGAATTCATCATGCTTAGCAAAGCGGAGTGACAAGAAAAAGGAAAAAAAATTAAAAAAAGATAATAGCAATGGTTTTTATTTTTCCCCATTCATAAACATTGTTTTATATAAACTTTCATTTACAATGTGTTTCATACAATCATTCATATATATTCTATTTTACATTATATTTTTATACTAGTTTATTTACAAAATTTAAATATATTGTTTTTCATACTAAATCTTTCCCATTTCCCTCATCACCCATCAAACTATCAAATTGTATGACCCCCATGATAAATCAGCCCCCCCACACCCTACACTTCTCTTCTTTCACTCTCCTCCCCATTGGATCCTCACATTTATTCTACAATAATGGTTTTATACAGTATTTGTCCTTGTGGGACTGAGTTTTTTCACTCAGCATAATGCTCGCCAGTCCCTCCCAAATTAGGTAATAATTTACAAAACATTGCTCCTGCATGCTGCATAGTATTCCATTGTGTGAATTTATCATAATTTCTCAATTCATCAATTGTGGTTGGATATCTGGGCTGTTCCCATGTTTTTAAGATAGTGAATAATGCTATTTACATTGGTGTACAAGTCTTCATTTGTGCCTCAGTCCTCATTTTCTCAGGGTAAGTGAATTGACCACGTAGCCACAATAGCAGGATCAAGTATTTTAACAATGATAATGAGCATATTAAATGATCAGGCTGTTCATTCTGTTGTGCATTAAGGATGTTATTAATTGGATAGAACTTAACAGTAACAATAACTAAAGATCATTTACTGAATGATATGCTGTGATAGAGAAAAGTAAGAACCAATTTTTAATAATTTGGAACTTTTTAACTAGCATGCAAAACTTATTTTTTTTACCAGAAAGCAGTCCTCCGAACAGAATAATGAAACACTGCATGGTTCAAAATCAGGAAAGAAGTGCATCAGGGTGTTGGTCTGTCTCCATACGTTTTCAGTCTATATGCAGAACAGATCATTCGAGAGGTTGGGCTTTATGAGCAGGAATGTGGCATCAGGATTGGAGGAAGACTTATCAACAACCTTGCATATGCAGATGATGCAAACTTGCTTATTGAAATGGAGGAGGACCTGAAGTGCTTCATACAGAAAGCCAAAGACTGTAGTCTTCAATATGGATTGAAGCCTAACATTAAGAAAACAAAGATTTTTACCACTCTGTCAATTGGCAGCACCATGATAGATGGAGAAAAGAAAAAGGCTATTAACAATTTCAGATTACTCGGCTCCACAATCAACTCTTTTGGCACTAGCAGTCAGGAAATCAAAAGTTGAATTACACTTGGGAAATCTGCTGTCAGGGACCTCCCTACACTACTGAGGAACAATGATGTCAGTCAAGAGATGAAGGTGCACCTGATTGAAGCCATGGTCTTTACAACTGCATCATAAAGTTGTCAGAGTGAGATTGGCTCAATAGGGCAGGCTTCAGAGCTGTTGTACATAGGATTGCTATGAGTGGCAGACAAATTGATGGCATGTAACAATGATATATTAATGAATAACCTTGAATTCATATGTCTTAGGATCTTTCTAAGAGAAGAAATGTCTTCCTGTCTTCATCTCCCTAAAAAATTAAGGGAATTGTGGTTTGAATTGTGTCCCACCAATATGTTGTTGTAGACAGTAAGTCATATATATGTGTGGCATTGGTGAAGAATATTGAATATATTCTAGACCATCAGAAAAATTAAGTCAGTCAGGAGTTCAAAAGATGAGTTGCATTGGGAAATCTGCTGTCAAAGACCTCTCCAGAGTGCTAAAGAGCAATGAAGTCAATCTAAAGATGAAAGTGTGCTAGGTACAGGCCATAGCTTAATAGAACAAGGATGAGAGAAGAATTTCTTATTTTGCGTCCTGGTGCTAAAGAAGAGTGTTGAACATACAATACCCTCTGAAGATAACAAGCAGGTCTGTCCTGGAGAGGGTGAAACCAGGTTGCTGCTTGGAAGCAAGGATTTTGAAGGTCCATCTCACATACTTCCAACATATTGTCAGGAGACACCAGTCCTTGAAAAAGGGCATCACACTTGGAAGAGTGGAGGGTCAGTGCGAGAAAGGAAGACCTTGGATAAGACAGATTGAAACACTATCTGTGGTAATGGGATCATATGTATCAGAGAGAGTCAGATTGGTCTAGGATAAGGCAAGGTTAAGAGCCATTGTTCATAGGGTTGCTATGAGTCGTTGTCAGCTCGATGGCATGTTATAAGAACAATGACCAGAAAACAAACAAATCTGTCTTAAAAGATTAGCCAGAGTGTTCCTTAGGAGTGATTATGGTGAGAATTCAGCGTGTTATCATAAGTGGACAGTCCCTAGAAAAGAGCAAAATACTTGGAAAAGTAAAGGGTCACACAAAGTAGAGAAAGATCTTCAATAAAAGAATGACTGGGGAATTATGTCAGGAAGTAGGTGGTGACTAAAAGCTGGTGTTAATAAAGGAAGAAATTCAACCTCCACTGAAAGCATCAACAATAAATTAGGCCTTAGGAGTTGATGGAAGATGAGGTCCTGAATGTGCTCACCAGGCTGTGCCAAGAAATCTGGAAGATAGCTACCTGCCCAAATACTTGGACGACATTGACATTCATTCTCATTCCCACAAAAGAAAATCCAACAGAATGTAAAAATTTGTGAATAATGCCATTAATACCACATGTAAACACAATCTTGCTGAAGATTATTTAGAAATGGCCAGAGAGTGTACATCAACAGAAAACTGCCTGAAATCCATGTGGGATATGGAAAAGTCCACGGCATCGGGAAGATCTTTGCTGATGTCAGATGAACCTTGGGAGAAAGCAGAAAATACCAGAAGGAGATCTAACTGTTTTATTGACAATGCAAAGGCATTTGACTCTATAGATTCTCAATAAATTATGGCTAACGTTGAGAAGAATGAGACTCTTAGAACACTAAATTGTGCACATGTGATACTTACATTGAGAACAAAAGGCTGTAGTATACTTTCTCCATACCTCTTCAGTGTGTATACTGCCCAAACCACTCAAGAGGCTGGAGTCTCTAAAGAATAATGTGGCATCAGAATTGGAAGGAAATTCATCAACCACTCGTGTTATGCAGATGACACAAACTTGTTTGCTGAGAGTGAGGAGGACCTGAAGTGTTTGTTACCAAAGAACAGGGACTATAGCTTTCAATATGGATTACAACCTCATAGAAAAAAAAGTCCTCACCACTGGACCAATAGGCAACACCATGACAAATGGAGAAGAGATTGAAGTTGTCATTTATTTTATCTTACTTGGATCAATATCCTTCATACCAGCTGTCAAGAAATTAAAAGGCAAGGGATCTCTCGAGCTTCCTAAAGAGCAATGAGGTCAGCTTAAAGACTAAGATGTTATTAATCTAAGTTAATGTCTTCTAAATTGCTTGCTATGCATCTGAAAGTTGGACAGCTACTAAGGATAACAGAAGAATGATTGATGCCTTTGAGTTGTGGCACTGGCGAGGAGTATTGAATATTCATGGACTGCTAAAAAAACCAAATAGGTCGATCGATCATGGAGAAAATGAAACCAGAGTCCTCGTGGAAAGCAAGGATAATGACACTTCATCTCAATACTTTGGGCATGTTCTTGAGCAATGACGTCATGCTTGGAAAGGCGGACAATTAGCAAAAGAAAGAAAAACCCTCAACAAGATAGATTGACGAGTCAGTCATTAAAATGAGCTTAAGTGTTGGAGATGACGATGACAGATTTCAGATCCACTGTTCATAGAATTGCTATGAGTTGTACTCTAATTGACAGCACTAACAACAATGACTGTAAAAATAACGTTTAGCACAGTTGGGATTGTGAGGATGTTTCAAGATCTGGGTCCAAGTCTCATTCTTTTGTACAAAGGGGTGCTAAAAGCTGGAGCTTGACTTAAGCTGGACCTAACAACAAATGCATGTGTCTCTAATATTAAAGTAGAAAATTTTAATGAGTTTATGTAAGGAGCTCATGTGGAGCTTGCACTGGTGGAGTTGCACTGCCAACTCAAAAGCAGGTGATTCTAATCCACCAGCTGTTCTACGGGAGAAAGGTGGGCAATCTCCCATGCAATGTTCAGCCTCTGAAAGCTCACTGGAGAGTCAGCATGGGGTGAGTTCAATTCAATAGCAACACTATCACCATAACAGTGTAGGCGGTAACTTAATAACTTTTATAGTCTAAGAATTTTTTCCAGAGATGATAGAAAATCGTCTTTTAGAGCTAGTATCTAAATTTGTACTTCTAGCCTCCCAGACATGAAAAAAGGTGTTTCTGTTCTTAAGTCTACCAGTAGTGATATTTGTTATAGCAGCACTAAGACTTCTTGAAATTAAGTTGCTTCTTGTATTTTCTCACGCATTGTTGTGTGTTGCTGTTGATTGCCATCTAGTCAAGCACGACTCATAGCGACCCTATGAACAAAAGGCCTGAAGCCTTTCTATAATGATAATAATTTATCAAAGTTTATAGAGTTTCCAGAGGCATGTTGTTTAGGAAGTGGATTCCACTACTGCTCCCAAAGATAGAGACTTAAAGGCTTCACCTGAGTCATTAGCAAAAAACAAACAAACAAACAAACAAACAAAAACAACAACAACAAAAAACCCCCACTGCTTTTATTCCTCAGAATGATTCACTACCTCTCATTACCCCTAGGATCCTGCTGTTGGGTGTCTTTGAGTCACTTCTGAGTAACAGAAACCTATGAATAATAGAGTCAAACATTTCCAAATCCCACAGCATCCACTGATGCACTTGAGTCTATTGTTGCAGCCTTTCATTAATCTGTCTATTGAGGATAGTCTTTTTCTTTCACCCTCTATTACCTATATAAAATGTCTTTTTCCAGGGATTTATTGCTCATAATAACATAACCAAAGTATGTGACAAGAAAGTTATTTTATATGTATTTATTGGTTCTTTTGACATACCTACCAATCAATACCCAATACTTTTCACCAACACCATTATTCAAAGGAATTAATTCTTCTTTGATCTTCCTTATTTCCGATAAAACATACACACACATATAAGGTAACTGAAAAGACCAGGTGTCAGTCAGGCACACTTCAGTCTTTAAATTGACATCTTTCTTTTTAGCACTTTAAAGAAAAATTTGGCTCATACATGCTAGGGATACTTTATGAGAGCTCTATTTGGAAGCAGGAGTGTCATCTACTTCCTAAACAACATAATGTTGATAAATGTTGATAGTTGTGGAGGGCTTCTGGCCTTTTGTTCATAGGTCTCTGTGAGTTGTGCTAAACTCAAAGGCAATCAGCAACAACAAAAGGTGGCATAATAAAAAAAGAAACTGTGTTGATATCCCAAAGGTGGCATTACTCTGATGTTTGGAATCCATTATTTGCTCCATGGGAAAAATATGGGCAATATCCTCCCATGTGATTTACATCAGCTTGGAAACCCACTGAGGGTCAGCTGAACTGCTTTTGACTCCATTACAATTGAGCCAGTAGAAGGGTAGTATTTCAGATGTTAACACTATATTTGATTGAGCTTACTTAAAACCTATACTTGAACCAAGAGGCAGTCATCAGAACAGAGCAAGGAGACACTGCATGGTTCAAAATCAGGAGGCGTGTCCGCTAGGGATATAGTCTGTTTCCATACCTTTTCAATCTGTACGCAGAACAGATCATCAGGATGTTGGACTGTACAAGGAAGAATATGGCATCAGGATTGGAGGAAGATTCATCAACAACCTGTGTTATGCAGATGACACAACCCTGCTTGCTGAAACTGAGGAGGACCTGAAGTGCTTGCTGCAGAAGGTCAAAGACTGCAGCTTTTAATAAGGATTGAAGTGCAGCATCAACAAAACAAAGATTCTTAACACTAGACCAGTTGACAGTATTACTATGTATGATGAAGAGATTGAGATTGTTAACAGTTTTAGTTTGCTTGACTACACAATCAACACTCTTGGTACCAGCAGCTAAGAAATCAAGAGACAATTTATATTGGGAAAGTCAGCTGTCTGGGACCTCTCCTCAGTACTGAAGAGAACAACGTCAAGCTGGAGACTAAGGTGCGCCTGATCTGAGCCATAGTCTTTGCAATTGCATGCTATGCATCAGAGAGCTGCATAGTGAGTTGGGTTCATAGAAAAAAAATTGATGCCTTTGAGCTGTGGTGCTCTGTTGAATATACCATAGACTGCTGGGAGAATAAACATGTTTTTCCTGGAGAGGGTGAAACCAGGCTCTTCCTTGGAGGCAAGGATTCTGAAGCTTCATTTTTACATACTTTGGGCATGTTTCAAGGAGGCACCGGTCCTTGGAGAGAGACATTATGTTTGGGAGGGTGAAAGGACAGTGCAAGAGAGGAAGACCCTCCATGAGATGGACAGATTCAATGATTGGGGTAATGGGAATAGGTATGTCAGAGACAGTGAGGTTGGCACAGGTTAGAGCAGGGTTTAGGGCTCTTGTACATAGGGTTGCTGTAAGTTGCAAGCAACTCTATGGCACATAACAACATCACTATATTTGTGGAAAATATTAGACACTTTCTCATATATTTTCCCCAAAACTTTTTTGAATTTTATACATTTTAGTTATCTCTTCAAAGTGTTACTACTGCTTTTACTCTGGATGATAGATAAATAAACTCCAAAATCTTATTGCTGTTGTTTATAATAATAAATTAACTCAATAGTCATATTGGAATTTTCATTATTCCAGTATTTATTTAACACATAGTAATTTTTATAAATTTCTTCTTTTAATCTTACAAATCTTACCTGTGCCTTTTGTACATAATGATACTGTCATTGTCTTTTTTATTTAATACAACTTTGTTAAAGATATATCTATGTAATATAGAAAGTGAACACATACATTTACCTTAGACCTCCTGCAGTGCTAACATAAAAGTGGGTTTTTTCCAGCCATTACCCTAGCCGCCCTTGTCTCCAGCTACCTTTATTGCAGACATATGGTCTTGCAAATCAATAACAGTTGTGGAACTAGGAAAAAAGAGAGAGAGGGAGAGAGAGTGCTTCCCACACTGAGCAGCAAAACTTGAGGGAGACCTGGAGCAAGACTGTCACGAGAGACAAGGGTGAGACTTTGGTGATGATGGTGGAGAGGCTGTGGTATTGCTATGGAGAAAGTGTGGCAAGGTATAACCAGAGGGGCCCTGAGATAAAGGTTTTGCGGTTTTTGCCAGGTGATTAAAGCAGAAGCTGCATTATAACTGCTCTGAGGCCAAGCTTACTGAATGATTTGGATTTGTGCTCCTAGGCTTGCATTGGGTTATATGCTTTGCTTCCTCTCACTCTCAAATATCCCACTCTCATTACGACAACTGTGAGTAAAGTTTGTGAGTCAAAAATAAATATATTGAATCCAAATCATTGGTAGAAAGAGGTGCAGGAACATGTGGTATATCCATTTGCTGCTATGACTATGGGACAGGTAGAAGTCAGACTCAGCCATCCCCCTGTCACATCTGCTCCTTTTGCATCTCCAGATTAATTATTGGTAAAAAAAATCTGATGTATATTCTTCCTTAAAATGCAGATTATTTGATCTGAAGTTCCAAATGGATTCACATTGTAAGATATTAATTGTATAAAGGTTAAAATATGTACTTTTTAAACAATTTAATTACTGATCTTACCTTGTATATGAAATCTTTCCTTAATAGTGTATTCATATTTAACTATATTCTTAATTTTTAATTATTTATTGACTTTCACTTATGGTGTGTTGCACTGCTAAACAGAAAATATTACTCTTTCTCTTGCAGTTTGAATCCATCAATGACTCCGTGGGAGTAATACAAGTAGTCTCTTCTCACTATGATGTACAGGTAAGCAACCTAGAAAGTCAAAATTATGACTAACAAGCAATGAACAAGTGAATTAAAGAAACTAAAATTGACAAAAAATTAGCATTTTCTGAAAATTATCAATACATATATTGAACAGTTTTTCAACATTATTAGTCATCAGAGATCAATGTAGATTAAAACCAATGAGATATAAATTCATATCCAGTAGGGAGTTAACTCTGGTGGCTTAGAGTTAGCTCTGGTAGTCTAGTGATAAGGCATTGTACTCCCAACTCAAAGGCATTCGGTTTGAATCCACCAGCAGCTCTGCAAGAGAAAGATTAACAATCTCCTCTGCTGTGATTTACTACATCTGAAAACTCCCTAAAGGGTCTCAGGGTCAATTCTGAATTATTGGTGGTCCATAACAGTAATGTAATGATTTAAATCCGACCTAAAGATTGCTGGTTTGAATTGTGAAGATAGTCTAGTGATCTGTTTTCATTAACACTACAGCAAGGAAACATAATGCAATGTTACTCTGTAACAGATAAATTTTCTTTTTTTTTTTTTAATTTAAAATAAAACTTGTATTTTATCCTGGTTTACTTACAAAGTTCATATACATTGATTTTCACACCAGATCTTTCCCATTTCTTTTACCCACCCACCCCTAACTCCACCCATCTAATTGTACAACCCTGTGATTAACTATGCCCAACCCCCCAGGTCATCATCCTCACCCATTTGCTCCCCCCTCCCTTCTTCGGATCCTCATACACATTCTTCATTAATGGCCTTGTACAGTATTTTTCATTATGGGGCTGAGTTAGTTATAACAGTGTGTCAAAGTCAACTCCAAGGTAACAACAGAATAGCTATTACAGAAATAAAACAAAAGACAAACAGAAAACAGCAAGTGTTAGCAAGAATGTAGTAAAACCAGAATATTCATACCTCATACTGTTTAGGTGACTTCTAAAATCTTAGGTTGAAATCAACCCATAGTCAATCCTCCAGTGAGTTTACCAGGAGTGTACGTCACAAAAATGAAGATTGCTCATCTTCTCCCCTCAGAGCTGCTAGGGGAGCAATTCTGTTCTTGAGACTGTACCAAAAAATAATTTGAAGCAGCAAATAAAAGATGTATATATAGCCAATGTTCATAGCATAACCCTAAACAGCTAAAATGTGAAATAGATCTCAGTGTTCATTAAAAAACTAATAAACAAATTTTGCTATAGAGTATCATTCAGCTATTAAAGAAAACTGAAGTTCTGAGATCTGCTGCTACATCAGAATGAGCCTTAGAAGCATGCTAAATGTGATAAGCCATACACAGGAAAGACAGATATTGTTTGATTCCAATTGTATTAATTATATGGAATGATAAATTTTTTGAGACAATACATGATCGATTTTTACTAGGGAGTTGAGAGAAACATATACATATGGATCTTTTCCCCAATATATATTCATTGTGTCACTTAAAATTGCTGAGTTGCAATTTACGTGAATGCATCAAGACAGCTCCAAATAAGCATTGAGAAAAATGTCCTTCCCTTCTCTTCATTTAAGTGGACTACTAATTTTTGAGAGCTCAGAAGTCAGTTGGTATCTTGACTTAAGCTTTGCTACTGGGCTTGAGGAGTAATTACTTCCCAGCTGAAGTAATTATCCAGCAAGCACTTGACTGAACATTAAGAATTTGGGTTTTAAAATATCAGTATTCCATTTTTTCCTTCTCATTTTTTGTATGTTCCTCTTCCTCACAATAGACATGGCACAAGAGTCCACAATTAAGGCTGCATAGTGGAGTGTACTTGGGGCAGTGGGAGGGGTGCCAAAGAGAGAAATTTTCTTCTACTTTTCAAAGAGAGGAGCGAACTTGGGAGTGGGGGGAGGGACAGCCGGGCAGGGAGAAAAGTGCAACAATGAATAAATGGAAATCCCAAATCTCTGTAAATGTTCATTAAAATTATTAAAAATAAAATAAAACAAAACATGGCTAAGACAAGAGAGACTTAAACGTTTCTCAGATGCCATGGCCAAATTCTGAATAATGCCTCTACAAATCCCTCTAAACGCTATTCACCTTAATATCTGTGTTTACAAAAGCATTACTCACTTGTTTATATGTTCTTTTCAGAGTATTTGTTGTTCTTATTATGGTTTCTATAGGTTATAGCTTTACAATTAAATTTTATAATAAAATTTTGAAGTCAATTATTGGGAAGGGATTAATTGTACTTACAAACTTGGTAATAATTCATATTATTGGATTTTCATATTTGCAGCAGTAATTTTACTATTGATTCTCTTGAGTTTTATCTAGAATTCAAGCGTGTCATTTATATATAATTATAATTTACTTTCTCTTTCTAGTATTTCTACTTCCTATTTTCTTGAAATCTTTCTTTTTGCTTTCACTAGTTTTCTTTCTTGCCTTCTTAGTAACAATTTATTTTCTATATTGATTTTCTTCCTTTGTGTTTTTCTTCCTTCCTTGTTTGTTCTTAGGTTCCATCAAGTTGAATATGACCTAAAGAGACCTCATTAACCCATAGAGATCTGAACCCTGTCCTGTCTAGTGCCATCCTCATACTTCTGTACTTCCTTTAGGTCTTTCTTTTAACTCTTCCAAAGTATTCTATCCTGCAATTGAATGACATTGGCTTTAGTTATAGCTCTCATGCCTCCGGAACCTCTATGAACTTTGATAAATGTCAAAAGTTGTAGAAGGTCTTCAGGCTTTTTGATCATAGTGTTGCTATGAGTCATGCTCGACTCAAAGGCAATCAACAACAACAAGAGTAATTTTAGAGGAGATCCAAGATGGCGGCGGAGGCAGAGACAGCGTGGTGAGCTGTGGGAGCAGCGAACCACTTAAAGCAGGGCGATTATGGCCTTCCACAGACTTCAGCTTATTGATAATTGAACACTTAAACAGTTGATGACTGGCCCTCAGTGAAGATCGAGGCTCAACAACAGGAATTCAAGGATTCCCAAGGAGAAATGGGTGAGTCTTGTGGTTCCCAACCCCGCTGCCCCCTGCAGAGCCCGTGCCCCATTGAAGCTCCATGAGGTTTCCACAGCTGGACAAATGGATTCCCTCATCCAGGATGGATGCTGGGCACAGGCCCTCCTCAAGTCTGGTACAGTGAAGCCACCACACTGCTGCAAGGTGGACTTGGCCTGGAGAGAATTCTTGGAGCCAGGATGGCAGCTGTGGGGGAAGCGGGTGCCCACTGGCCACCAGCACAAGAGGGGCCGCACACCCGCTGAGCGCCCATGCGGTGGGGTGGGGGGGCACCTCCCGCAGGCCTCCCCCATAGCGGGGGGAGCGTGCACCCCGCTGGCCGCCTGCGTAGGAGGTGGGGGATGGGATGCATGCCCGCCATCTGCAGGTTTGGGTTTCCTTGGACAGGCCAAAGAAGATGATTACCTATGCATTGGACAGGCCAAAGAGGAAGATTACCTATGCAATGGATTGCTGAAAGTCACTGTGAGTCTGATGACCTTAACAGTGGCAGCATGCACAAGAGGACCAACATCCTAAATACACCACATATTTTGTTCTGTTGAATGCTTCTGCCAAAAGATGGTTAGACCTGGGGGGAGTCTGTTCATAATTCTCAGGTTCCCTTTATCATGTATAAAGGGGGAGGGCAGTGACACCTACTTCAAAATATAGTATGACCACTTATGGGGGGGGTAAAAGTGGCAGTGCTGGAATTGGAAACACTATCCCTGACCACAGAGTCCTCAGTCAGGCGAGGGGACCAGACAAGCTCCTAGGGGGTGTTGCCCTGCTCGGGATGGGCTGCCCTCGGCCCCCGGCTCGGACATGTTGCCAGGAGGGACGGGTCCTTGGAGAGGGACATCATGCTTGGGAGGGTTGAGGGACAACGCAGGAGGGGAAGACCCTCTATGAGATGGATTGATTCGGTGACTGGGGTAATCGGGGTGGGTGTGTCAGAGGCGGTGCGGTTGGCGCAGGATAGAGCAGGGTTTAGGGCTGTTGTGCATAGGGTCGCTATGAGTCGGAAACGACTTGACGGCACATAACAACAACAACAATCTAACTGGGCTCACATACTGAATGAGCAAGAATAGACTAAATGTCATGTGTTCTATAATTTTAATTGGCAAGAATGAACACTTTAGTACCTTGCTATATCCAAAGTTGTGTGGGCTTTATAAGGCTATATCACTGTTATAGGGCCAGTGTTTTCAGCTTAAGATATCTTTCTCAAGATTGCTGGTTATTTTGATCAATTTGTGACTGAACCTAAATATTTTTTCCTCCAAAATAATTTCTTTAGAATATGTGTATTCTTAGTTGGGCCCCACTCCCTTAACAGGTTTCTTAACATCCATGATTGGTAGATTAAGCCAAAAGAATAAGAAGGCTCAGCTTCTGTAAAAGAGGGAAAAGGAGACTAGTAAACACCATTTGGATTTTGTGTTGCAAAGTCACAAACTGTCACAATGTGCAGTGAGAACAGCTTTATCACTATTGTCCTTTTTTCTCCTCTGTGAATTTTTTATGTGGCAGATTAAATGACTGGTTTCATTGTTATAGTTGTCCTAGTTGTACCTAGATATTAAAACTCATTATATTCACATATAATCCCTGCCCCCATTCATTGTATACCTGATGTTGGAAACACTGGATGCAAAGGGACCAGATAGTACGTTCTAGGATAAGGGAAATACATCTAGATTATGCTAGTGATTACAGGACTACGTACATTTGTTAAAACATCGTCAACTAATGGTCTTGTGTGCGAGTTAAACATTTACAAACTTGAGTTTTTAAAAAACAGTTCCTTTAAAGACTTTTTAAAAAGAGCTCCATGGAAGTAGATTTTTTGAATGGAGCAAAAAGTTTGATTTCTCAACTGTTGCTGTGTGTCTGGCACTGATTGTGGATCTAAGTAAAATGAAATCAATGGCAACTCTTAATTTTTTTAAAAGTTATATTTTTTTGAAATGCCTTTAGAGAAGCCTGACTTTGTTCCTTCAGTATCATTGATTCTTGATTATATGAAACTCCCATAAATGGATATTTTATTAGAATCTATTGAATATGGTATTTAGAAACCATCTTTTCCCAAGAGAGCCTCTTTTTTGGTGTGGTTATTATTTTTGTCCAATTAAATTTGTATTATATCTCTAGAAATGCAGATGCAATATGAGAGGAGTAAATTGATTTTTCTTTTTAACGAATTGTTGTTGTTGTTAAGTGCTGTCAAGTTGCAGGCGACTCATAGCGACCCTGTGAAGGAGAGTCCTTGACGCCTGGGTGCCTTTCATCCTCTCTCCAGGTTCATAGGGTTTCCGGAGGCAAGCTATTATGGAAGAGGAAGCCACTCCTCCCTACACAGTTGTGTTGTCTGACAAGTTAATTATATTTGGTTGGCTAGAAATACCAGAAAATGGCAGTCTGTTATCTAACAAAATACTCCATTTAAGTCTTGACCTGGCAGGCTGTATAGATGCCCCAATAGTCAAACACAATTCCTTCTTTCCGTGCTGTTGTGTTAAGTACCTGAGTCAGAACTAACTCATACTTGACCCTCTAGTGAGTTTTCAGAGACTCTAAATAGCATGGGAGAAGTGTGTCCATCTTTCTCAGCATAGCAACTGATGGATTTGAACAACATGACTTCGAGTTGGCAATGCTTTCACCCACCTCAGTATTTGATCTTAAAACCTTCAAATGATTGGATGAGGTCCATTAGGGTATTTGTGGCAATCTCTTTTGCTTGAAAGTCAACTTATTGTAAATGTTAATCACATTAACAAACTCTCAGCAGAGAAACATGTAGATTAGTGTTGGGAAAGGAGAGCTCTACAGCCTAACAAAGCTGATATATAAAGTATAAAACTAGTTATCACTAGTAAGTTGATTAATTCTTAAGTTAAATGTTCATAAAATGTACAAAACTGAAAAGCTCCATGAATCATTTTGGTTTTTTATGATAGTACATTGTATTTTCAATATTGTAACATCCTCTCTTCTTGTTCTATTCTGAATTGCTAGTATTTATTTTTTATCTCTGATTCTGTCACTAGATGGAGGACACAAGAGAGAATGCTTTAAGAAAGAAGACTGAATGAGGAAATTTTTTATTTTCATAAGGATTCAATAGAGATAAAAAAAATCATTTTGCCCAAGGAAACTTGATAAACAACAATATACTGCAGGACCACAATGGCAAAATAACCAAAATTCAAGGGTAGAGAAATAATTCATTATTAACACAAGCATAAGATGTACACAAAAATTAACTTGGTATAAGTTCTAAGGGAGGCAAGGGAAGCCATTTTTAAGAATAATTGAGTTGATTCTGATTCATAACAATTATAATCTTACCTGGTTGTACAACAGATACAAATCTTGCCTAATCTTGCACTATCTTCACAATCTCTACTTTTCAGAAACTCCTTATTAAGGTCACTGTGTCAATCCATCTCATTGAGTGTTTTCCTCTCCTTTTTTGACCAATACATTTTCAACCCTCTGTTCCTTTTTAGGACTGAAACCTCCTGACACAAAGTATGTAGGTGGAATCCTCACCTTCCTTACCTCTAAGAAATAGCTTCATTCCATAAAGGCAAATTTACTTACTCTTTTGGGAGTCCATGATATATTCAATAGTCTAAACCAACATCAAAATAAAAAGATACCAATATTTATTCTGCATTCCTAATTTTCCCTTCTGTACTTTGAACACATTTTTCTTCACCAATTTGAACTCACCAGCTGCTCAGTGAGAGGTAGTCAGCTCCGGCAAACAAACTGAGAAAACCTATAAGGCGGTTTACTTTGTCCTACAGCTACTTTGAGTGGGATTCCACTCAGATCAGGGCATTTTATTCTTTTTTTAAGTGGGACTCAAGTATGTGTTTAAAATAATTATTATTTAAGACTATATAATACTATACTTTTGTCAATAATAGCAACAAAGATGGAAAGGAGTTCAAGAAAATAAAAAAGAGATATGAATATGATTGATTGACTAATATGTTTCATTGAAATATTTATATTTAGGTTATTTATCATACATATGTATTTGGAAGTTTAAAAACCTAATTTCTAATACCAGTTCTGACCTTTATTCTGGTGAGTAAGATATCATTTTTACTTTGGTATTTCTATGTAGATTGTTTAAATATGAGCATATGAGCTTAAAACTGCATGCAGTTATTACTATCCTTATTTAAATACTTGTAACTTTGACTAGCAAAGAAAATGAATCATGGAATAGAACCAAAGAACGTAGGAAGAAAAGAAATAGAAAGCTGAGAGAAAAAGAAACTGAAATAAAAGTACATATAAAACATAGGAATAAAATATTAAAATAATTTCATGATTCTTGTAGTCAAGTTATAGCTGACTCTTGAGCAGATTTTCTAAGGCAGTAAATCACATGAGAGGAGATTGTCTATCTTTCTCCAGGGCAGGAACTTATTTGAACTGCATACCTTCGGGTTACCAGCACATTTCCTTAACACTAAGCCACTAACTGAAGAACTGATTGAAAATGAAAAATTTCAGGAATTATCATATGAGTAGGAGCCAATAGTAGTGAAGGAGAAAGTAGACCTGGAATTGAATGCATTGACAAAGAATAAAGTCCTAGGAATTGATGGGATACCAATTGAAATTTTTCAGTTGAGAGACACAGCCCTGGATATGCTCACCAGTCTATGCCAAGAAATTTGGAAAAGGTCCAAATTTTCTCCCACTCACAAGAAAGATGATACAATTAAATGTGGAAACTAGAACAATATTACATGCAAGCAAAATAATGCTGAAGATCATTTAAAACCAGCTGTAAGAGTATATAGATATGGAACTACCATAAGTTCTAGCAAGATTTAGAAGAGGCCATGCTGATATCAGATGGATCCTAGTTGAGAGTAAAGAATACCAGAAGAACATCTATTTGTGCTTTATTGACTAGGCAAAGGTATTTGACTGTGTGGATAATAACAAGTTGTGGCTGACATTAAGAGTGAGAATCCCAGAGCACTTAATTGTGTAACATAGATCATGCGGAACCTATATCTGGATCAGCAGATTGTTGTGAGAATAGAGCAGGGGAGCACTGCATGGTTTAAAATTAAGAGGGGAGTGTATCAGTGTTCGCTTTTTTCTCCCCACCTATATAATCTGTATGCAAAGCAAATTATTTGAGAGGCTGCACTTTATGATGAGGAATGTGGCATCAATAACCTGTGTTATGCAAATGGCACATTGCTTGCTGAAAGTGAGAACTTGAAACACTGATTGCAGAAGATCAAGGAATGCAGTCTTTGATACGGATTGGATCTCAATGTCAGGTAAACAAAGTTTCTTATCACTAGACCTACAGATTACACCATGATGGATGGAGAGGAGATTGAAACTGTCAGCAACTTCATCTTGCTTGGATCACAATTAACACCTTTAATACTAGCTTGCACTGGGAAAATCTGTAGTTAGGGGGCCACCTCAAGTTGCTGAGGATTAATGATGTCAGTTTGAGGAAAAATGTGAGTCAGATTCAGTCCTTACTCTTTCTGATCACTTGCTGTGCATCTGAGAGATGGATAATAAATAAGGATGACAAGAATTGACGTCTTTGAGCTGTGGTGTTGGAGAAGAGTACTGAACATCCCATGGCTGGCCAAAAGAACAAATGTGTCTTGGAAAGGATGAGTGCTCTATGGAGGCAAGAATAATGAGGCTCACATACTTTGGGTATATTGCTATGAGGGACTATTCTTTAGAGAAAGACATGATGTTGGGAAAAGTAATTGGAAAAGAGGAAAACCCTCTACCAAGTAGACTGATGCAGTAACTGCTGCAGTGGGCTCTTGTAGATCAGAAAGTGTGAGAATGGCACAGAATTGAATAGAGTTCTGATCGGCTGTTTACAAGGTTGCTATGTGTCATACTCCACTTGAAGGCACCTAACAACAACAACAACAAAGCCACTAATACTACCCTTATAATGATTATTGTTGTTACGTGCCATGAAATTGAATATGACACATAGCTAGCCTATGAAAAACAAATATGACACATGTCCTGTACTGTGTTGTCTTCACACTTCCTGAGACATTAGAGGCCATGGCAGTCATAGCTGTATCAATCCATCTGGTCTAGGGTCAACACTCCTTTACCAAGCCTCAGACTTTCCAAGGATGATGTCCCTCTCCAAGGAATAGCCTCTTCCAACAATGTGTGTTGTAGAAGACAAAGATTGTCACCACTAGGCCAATTGGCAGCATCATGAGAAATGGAGAAGAAACATGTTAACAATTTCAGCTTGCTCAGCTCCACAATCAACACTGTTAGCACTTAGCAGTCAGGAAATCAAAAGATAAATTGCACTGGGCAAAAGCTGCTCTCAGGAACTTCTCCAGAGTACTAAGAAGCAAAGATTTCAGTCTAGAGATTAAGATAAGCCTGGTATAAGTCATGGTCTTCACAATTGCTTGCTATGCATCAGAGAGCTGGACAATGACTAAGGATGACAGAAGAATTGATGACTTTGAGTTGTGGTTCTGGAGAAGAATCTTGAACATACCCTGGACTATCAAGAAAACAAATAGTTCTGTCTTAGAAAGGGTGAAACCAAGTTTCTCCTTGAAGGCTAGGATTTTGAAGCTCCATCTTGCATATTTTGGGCACATTTCTAGGAGGTACTGGTCCTTGTAGAAGGACATCATGCTTGGAAGTGTAGAAGGACAGTATGCGAGAGGAAGGCCTCAGATGAGATGGACAGATACAGTAACTGGGGCAATGGGAGTAGGCTGGGGTCAGTGAGACTGGCTCTGGACAAGGCAGGCTTCAGAGTTGCTGCACATAGGGTTGCTTTGAATTGCAGGTGACTCGATGGCCCGTAAGAACAATAACACAAACGTGAGTAAAGTATATGAGGTGCAGCTTTATCATCTCCTCCTCTAAGGAGCACTCTGGCTGCACTTTCTCCGAGACATATTTGTGCTTTTGACGGTTCATGAGGTGCTCAATACTATTCTCCAACACCACAGCTCAAAACTATCATTTTTTTCTGTCATCTTTATTCACTGTCCAGTTCTCAGAGGCATGGCAAGTGATCAGAAAGACTATGGCCTGAAACAGACATATTTTTGTCCTCAAACTGATGTCATTACGCCTCAAAAATTTAGAGAGGTCATTAACTGCAGACATTCTGAGTGTAATACATGTGGAGGACAACTACCAGATAAACTGACTGGAAGACATCTGTGTTTATTCTCATAAAAAAAAGATGAACTGACAGACTGTGGAAATTATCTGACAACATCACACACCAGAAAAATCCTTCTGCAGAGTATCCAAAATGACTGCAAGAGTACAACTACAGAGAACTATCATGAAAGCTGGATTTAGAAGAGGTCATGGCACTAGAGACATTATCATCAATGTCAGATGGATCTAGGGAGAAAGTAAAGAGTACCAAAGGAATTTCTGTCTGTGTTTCATTGACTATGCAAAGTCATAGTCACAAAACTTGTGGCTATTCATGATGAGAATAGCAATCTCAGAACACTCGATTGAGAGAATAGCAATCTCAGAACACTCGATTGTGCTCATGTGAAGCCTATACTTAGACCAGGAAGCAATCCTCAGGACAGAGTAAGGACACACTACACGGTTCAAAATGTAAAGAAAAAGTGCATCAACGTTGTGTCCTGTCTCCCTACCTTTTCAATCTATGTGCAGAATAGATTATTCAGGAGACTGGCCTTTATGAGGAGGAATGTGACCTCA